>NC_137674.1:72746421-72748921 GCF_963989245.1 Nansenia antarctica
CATTTCCAGTGAAGTAGCTGCCATCTTGATGGTTCCGCTTGAACTGGTATGAACGCAGGCTGGTTCGCCAGACAGCACCAAGGTTCGGAGGTTACAGAACAGGGATGGGAACGGGTGCCCCTCTGGTTCTCTGGTGGTGGATGATGAGGCCCTCGGTGAGCGGCCTCTATCCCTGCCAATCTTTGCAATCGCCTGGGCCATGTCTCGGCCGGGGGGTGGGGATTCACCCTCCGGCCATACGAGCCGGCCCGCCTGGGAACCGAACTTGACTGAAAGTGCCTGGATCGTTTCCCCGTGGTCTGGGTGCGCCTCCGGGTACCCAACTCGTCCTCTCTCCTCTCTCTCTCAGGGAGAGGCGGGGGGTTTAACGGGAAAGTTCCTTGGCGGTGTGAAAGCCCAATGTGAGAGTTAGTCAGGCTTGCTTGTTAAAGGATTGGATGACCTCAGCTTTCTGACTAACTATGCCACCTGTTCTAAGAGAATTTGAAGCTCTATTTTCAGCCTGCAACAAAATGGGCGCAGATCCAAGCGCAGGTGTATTGGTGGCAATTTGTGCTGGCGGTAACACATGACATTTCCACAGAGATTGGTATTACTGTGCAGTCATTCCCATGCAGTGCTGTACGTGGTGGTATGCTGGGGGAGTGGGGGGGGGGGGGGGGGCAGGGGGTGTGAGCTGCTGTAGTCAGTTTAGATGTGCTTTGCTATTAACACAATATAGCCAAAAGTCTCCTTTGTGTGGAAACTAATGTTATTATAAATACTCACAATTACACATACAATGGAATGCACTGCTCTCTAGATGAGCAAGTATGCACTTAAGTATGCACATAAGTGCCTTATTGCTTTTTATACAACAGTTCCAACACAAAACTTGACAATTGTGACAAGAAAAGAATGCCCTGAAGTATTCATTTCCCGTACTTCTTAAAAGGACTCATGTTGTCAAGGTAACACGATAAACAAGTCTTCTGATTTCGAGTGTTTGACCCCTGGTACGACTGAAACAGATGGTGAAAACAATCTCACATTTTGTGAGAAATGCGCTATACAAATAAAACTTGATTTGATTTGATTTAACAGGTAATACTTGTCTGTACTGTAGCTGCTACTTTATCAGGGAATAAAACGCCTCTCGGCGAATCACAACGCTTGTTCTGATCAACCCGTTGTATCATGTATATCACACAATCACACACCCTCTGTCTCTCTCTCTCTCTCTCTCTCTCTCTCTCTCTCTCTCTCTCTCTCTCTCTCTCTCTCTCACTGCTGAAACAATAACGAGCATTGTGTTCCCTTCGTCCCAATTTATAGCCGAGCCAGAAGCTTTCCATCTACGCACAGCCAATGAGCCATTACAGCCCCGAATGTGATGTCATAAATCGCATCCATAATGAAAAAGGCTGGGCGCAAATGAGTCTGTGTGGTGGCGGCACGAACCGTTTTAATTGTGCCCATTCCCAATGCCTCTGTCATAGTGAATCGTTCCTGGTGTGAAATGGGTTTAAGAGGGATGGTCTCCTCTCGGGTGAGACCGGGCTATTTAACATCTATAATTCAGTTATCATAAAGATATTCACAGCGTGTCATTTTTATTTTATAATGTTGAGACTTATTTTATTCCCAGATCATCTTCCCGCTCTCCATATGTGGTGCAACAGTAGGCAGCATATTCTCTCTCAACATTTACAATGCAATTATCTTTTTTCTCTCTCTCTCGTGGCTCGCAGTGTGGAATCGTCCCCATCTCGGCTTGATTTCTGATCTGTGCTAACAGTGTTTAATCTGATCTGAGGCCAGTGAGTGCAGACAGAGTCTCTCTCTTTCTCTCTCTTTCTTTCTCTCTCTCCCTCTCTTTCTCTTTCTCTCTCCTCTCTCTCTCTTTCTCTCTCTCTCTCTCTCTCTCTCTCTCTCCCTCTCTCTGTCTATCTCCCTCTCTCTCTCTGTCTCTCTCTCTGTGTCTCTTTCTCTTCCTCTCTCTTCCTCTCTCCCTCTCTCTCTCTCTTTCTCTCTTTCTTTCTCTCTCTCTCCCTCTCTCTCTTTCTCTTCCTCTCTCTTTCTCTCTCTCTCTCTTTCTCTCTTTCTTTCTCTCTCTCTCTGTCTCTCTCTCTCTCTCTCAGGCTCTGACACGGTGAACTTCGCCCAGAGCCACTGATGAAATATTTATCCAGGTTTTATGAAGCCGTTGATGGCGCTGCTCCGTCTGAAGTGACGCAGGCTGTATTTATCACTCCTCCGTCTGCGGGAGACAGACAGGGGGAAGAATTAGAGGGCAGACCAGGCAGAGAGAGAGAGAGAGAGAGAGACTGTCCTCCATTCTTTCTCCTCTCCTCTAGAAGTATAATGTGGTAATTATGTCTGCTGAACTTCTCTCTCTCTCTCTCTGATGGCTGAGATTAAGTTTGTTTTTGTATTTCTTCTCTCTCTCTCTCTCTCTCTCTCTCTCTCTCTCTCTCTCTCTCTCTCTCTCTCTCTCTCTCTCTCTCTCTCTCAGGGTGAT
>NC_137674.1:72758921-72761421 GCF_963989245.1 Nansenia antarctica
GCATGAGGCAGAGGATGCTGAAGGCCCAGCTGGACCTCAGCGTGCCCTGCCCACACACCCAGGACTTTGAGCCCTGCATGGGGCCCGGCTGCAGCGACGAGGGTGAGGATGGAGCCCCGGGACTCAGGTTCAACAATTCAAGATTCAAGATGTTTATTTGTCACTCACTTGGTTATACAAGGACAGTCGTGGGAGATACTTTCGCTGGGGGAGCTGCACCTAAGAACATTTAATAAATAACCTAGCCATAAGTCATAATCTAACCTAATAACATGTCGAATATAATAACAAAATATATGAGGCAAAGGAAGATAATATTATATATATACATATATACATATATATATATACAGCACCAGTCAAAAATACACTTTCCCACTCAATTGAAAGGGGAAGTGTGTCCAAACTTTGACTGGTACTGTATATACATATCTACATACCGGTATATATATATATATATATATATATATATATATATATATATAGAGAGAGAGAGAGAGAGAGAGAGAGAGAGAGGGCCCTATTATGCACTTCATAAGTCTTAAGCAATAAGACGAGGCGGTAGATCTAAACTTAAGACGTGGAGGCGTGGTCAAGGCCACTTTGCTATTATGCGTGCGGTAGTGGGCGCCTAAAACCCGGCGCTAAGCAAAGAAATTAGTCATGGGTGTGTTTTGGGCGTCTTCTCAATTAACCCAATCAGCGTGCCAGGTGCCATTCCCTTTAAGAACCGGCTGCGTTGAGTCCTTAGCGCTATGCTATTATGGAAGTCCTAAGAAGGAGGTCAGCGCGCTTCTCTGCAGAAGAAAGTAACAAGCTCGTGCATGATTATTTTCTGAATAAACACGGCAATACCTCCGCTTGTGAGTTAAGAAGTATTACAGAGGGGTCGCTGGAAGACTGCAGGAATGACAGATGTTGATGTCATTATATTACGCACGGCATGCTCGTACTGTATGTGCACAGTATGCGGAGGCAACATACTGTACAGCGCTGGCCTCTCCCTTCTGAAATAAAGCATTTATACTGTGACCGTAATTGACGTCTTGCCGTGGAGCCACGTGCGTGTTCATGTGTGCCCACATACATGCGCAAACCGCGGAGGCGTGCTCGTGTTTCAAAACGTGCATGAAGTCTAAACTTAAGAACTTTTCAAACCACTTCTTAGCGCTAGGAGCAAAGTCAGATCGCATAATAGCAGGGGCGCCTAGTGCACTTCATTAACATATGAACACTCCCACAATGAGCAATATATGCACGGGAGTTTTACGTCTTATGTGTGGGCGCCTATCGACACCTGCATAATAGCAGTAGCGCGTATGAAGCGCATCATAAGGGTGGCGGTAGGTCTTAACCTGGCGGTGCGTCTTAATTAAGACTTAAGACGGCAAGTTAAGAAGTGCATAATAGGGCCCAGAGAGAGAGAGAGAGAGAGAGAGAGAGAGAGAGAGAGATATGTATATATATATAAAACAATATATATTATATTATAAATACTACTACTACTACTACTACTACTACTACTACTACTACTACTACTACTACTACTACTACTACTACTACTACTACTACTAATAATAATAATAATAATAATAATAATAATAATAATAATAATAAAAAGAGTTAAAACCATCAAATTCTATACATTCAAGAACAGAAAAAATGTTTTGTAAGTATGGCTAAGCAGCGATGTTTATCATGGGTTTAATGTGCAGTATGGTTGGATGTCGATGTGTATTATCACAGGTTAAGTGCTCCAATATAGCTGAAGGGCTGATGAAACCTTCTGCGCTGTAGGTTGACTCAACACACAGGACGGTATCTGGCAGTAAAAACATTCATCTACCCCCCTCCCAGACCCCCTCCCAGACCCCTTTATGAGCCGGACCACTTTGTTAGAGTTTCATAGGTTATTGCGTCGTTTCAGGGGCTGGCTGGCACTGTAAAAAAAAAGGTCAAAGCTGCTTTAGTGCGGGGCTTTATTGGCGTTGAGGGGGGCGGTGGGGGGGAGGCCATCGATAAACCCCTCTCCTCGTTTGTATCACAGCCAATAAAGTTGTATCTGCAGAGAGGTGAAGGGGAATGGAGTGTTTATGAGATGAGCCCCTTAAATTGTGTAATCGGGTAATGCTACCAGGCAGGCAGAGAGTGGCAGGCAGCCACTTTCACTTTGTTAAAAGATACGTACAGTAACAAGTTATCACAGCACACTCTGGGGATGGCATGTCTTGTGCTGGTTGCAGTGAAATACTAATGAACTACTTTGAAATGTGTGTGTGTGTGTGTGTGTCAGCGTAGTGGTATGCCCCTTCTTACTCTATGAAAGATTTAATAGAACGCAATCCAACTTTATTATCCCACATGGGGATATTCAGTTGGTCCGTATCCAAGTAATATATGAAGAATATTTGGTTCAGTTGTCCTTGGGGAGGGTGCCTGGTTTGATAGGCTTGTTGTTGTTTACTGTGACAGTCAGTAGTCTATGGTTCTCTTCTACCTT
>NC_137674.1:72766421-72891421 GCF_963989245.1 Nansenia antarctica
ATTTTGAGAAGGAGTAGGCTAAGTCAGCCCCCCACCTTAAAAAATTAAATTTAAATTAAAATAAAACCTGGATGAACACCAGACTGATTCTCTTCCGTGTGTAAAAAGAAAGCTCTGTTACCTATAAGATTCTTTTGCAAGGTTACTGTAAACTTGATGTGGTATAATATTCTTGAATAATGATAATTATGAGATACCAATATCGATCTTAATAAGAAATAGAACTGTTATATCCTGTGGTCTCTTCTTCAGTAGTGTATTATATTCCAGGCCGTAAAGCACAGGTACCCAGCCATTCCAGCATTTTATAAGCCTTCAAATAACGTTGTTTCTTGGACACAAAACACTCCTGTATGACTTTTTACCCAGCTATACTACTGTACATGTAGACTGCTCCTCAACTGAGATCTCTATGATTTTGTGCATTCCTAGATTATTTTGCTATTTTTTTGCTGTGGAATTTTTTGATAAGAATGTCACCCAAGATTCTTACCAAAGTCTTGTGTAGATGTTTTCTAGATGTCTCTCTTTCCCTCTCTGTTTTTTTCTCTGTTCCTCTAACATATTAATATTTTGGAATATATCACCTTTACAATAAAAGTAAACGTGACAAGTTGTCATATGGATTTCTCGATTTGTTTGAATGTCTGAAAAGGTATTGGGTGCGTGACAAGCCAGGTTTGCGAGACATTCCCCCTTTCCGCCAGCCGGCGTCACATTTTGCCTAAAATACACACCGATGTACATCATGCTCTTTGCCACTAGATGGCAACAGCAAGCTGAGAAGCGATCTCCACTACATACGTACTTCACTGTATACTTCACAGATAACGAAAATCGCTCGAAGCTCACCTTGTCTGTGCTGGTTGAACAGGCTTTAGTCATACATAGTGCTGCTGACCAGTGGTCAACAACATGAACTTTTCTCGCCATCCCCTTGAGTGATCTGAGTGTCTGGGTTGAGATCCACTTTGAAGGGTACTTACACATATTGACCAGATGGGGGCAGTACTCACCTAGTTTGTGGCCTGAAGGTATTCAGGTGCTGACGGTCTAGGGCTGTTGATTCAGAAGGTAAGACAGACTGTGGTAAGTGTTGAATGTGCACAGGTTTGCACGTAATGTTGGGAGATTTTGATTCCTTTACCACTAAGTAGGATTTGCAGTAAGTCCTACTGGTGTCAGAGACAGTTAGAGACTGGACCTTCTTTGCATGATGATGATGATGATGATGGTGTCCAAATCTATAGAGACTTGGTGGTCTTCTTATGCGACACAAAGGACATTGACTACATTGATCTATGAGTATAGATCGATAACGACACACACAGGCTTCAATTTGTGTATCCATTGAGAAGAATTTCACCCTCACTCAAACAGTAGTAAAAGGGGTGTGAAAGTGCTGGCGGCCATCTTGAATGAAATGATGTCTCCACCTGGGGGAGGGTGCCCTGCTGTTCTCCTCAGTGTGGTCGACCTCTTGGGGTATAGGCCTATAGGGGTGAGAGTTCAATCGACACAGCATCACAGTGTCATCCATTTCTGTTGTCATGACAACAATACTGCGAGGTTCACACACTACTGCTGTGGGACGATCAGCATGAATTGTCACAGTGATATCTGCTGACATAGGCATTAATATCCATGACAATAGCACTCGGCAACACCTTGGAGACGATGACGAGAGAAGTGTTTCTGTCCCTGTTCCCTGCGGAGAGATTGTATGTGTGTGCATGGGGGCGGGCATGCATGCGTGTGTGCGTATCTGCATGTGTAGCGCTGGGAAAATATACAGCGAAATGTATCATGTTTCAAAATACAATGTACCCCAAAGACAAATGTATCAAAATAAACTACACAATAATTTGTATCATTAAAATACACTATTTTGTATTTTCAAATGATTAAAAAACAACACAAATACAAGAGACAAATACAACCAGTAGAGGGAGCAAATGTCTTCAGGAAAACGATGTCCACTCAGCTTGCACTCCTCACATGTTTCAATACTTTTAAAGACCTTTTTCAATATAACTGTAAATGAAATTCACAATATCATGGCACAAAATGACCAGAAATGTACAACGAATGTGGAACAGAAGTCTATTTTGTGCGCTCTCTTGGAATAAACAGAATTGAGTCAAATTCATCCTCAAAAATGGTTTTATGTAACCGGCTGGGTTTCCACCGGGGACTTTCTATATGGACGTAAACCATTATACCAAGACGACATCCTCGTGGTGCAAGGGCTACATCCTCGTGGTGCGAGGGCTACATTCTCGTGGTGCGAGGGCTACATCTTGGCCTGGAGGTCACGGTAAGGGCTACCTCATTACAAGAGCGTGATTCCAAATGTATATAACGGTTTACTTAATCTCAGAACCCAGAAGAGTCTGACTTGATGCTTTCCCCTCTGTCTGTGACATCCCCGGTCTCTCCATGAGGAGTTCACAGGGAGGTGAATGTACATACGTCCATACGTACATCACTGAGCCCGATGGAGAGATCTGCCCCAGATCTGCCCCCATTTGAACCGTAGGGGTTTGAACTGGGGACTTCTTTGCATGGACGTCACAGGCCAGGAGAAAAACCTAGTCAGACTCTTCTGGGTTCCGAGATGTAGAGAAGTAAACCGCTATACTGTACCTCATGATCCGAGGATTCACGTCTGGGCTCAGAAGTGGCACCCAGGGCTATCTTATATCTTATAATGAGAGCGTGATTCCAAATCTCCTCCTCTTCATTAAAACCACTCCAAAAATGAATCAACGAATAACCTTATCAATCCCTATATTATGTTTTCATCAGAACTGGCATCAGAAACTCCAATCCATGTTGAAAATGCAAACATACAGTTCTCGAATGGATCTTGTTACGAAATACTAAAAAGTCACTGAAATGTGTATTTCAAATACATGTAACAGAAATACTGCCTGTGTGTATGTGTGTGTGTGTGTGTGTGTGTGTGTGTGTGTGTGTGTGTGTGTGTGTGTGTGTGTGTGTGTGTGTGTGTGTGTGTGTGTGTGTGTGTGTGTGTGCGTGCGTGCATGCATGTGTGAATCTCAAAGCACCCCCCCCCCCCCCCCCGCTCCTCAGTCTTCATCAGACTGCATTTTGCTTACCCTGTTGCCACAGCAACTACTTGCAGATCTTAAGGAGTGCTCTGGGACTCCCACTGCAGGCCTGTTTCAACATGGCCCAATACCCCCCGTAGATGTTGCATATCACTCTCACTGACTTTTTGCCTAAATAAAGTGCACACACGTCTGCTTTAAATGATCATTAACATAAATAAGTATGATTTACCTTATGTTTCAATTAGCTTGTTGTGGATCACTAAAAATGACCAAAACAGTCTACTGGTAGAAACAAACGATTATATAATTGAAGTCTTATGGTGATATATCATCACAGAGCAAAGTAAAACCTTCATTATGATGAATTCTATCCCTAATGTATATTATCCCTCAGGCTCTTTGGTGTCATTTGAATAATAATACTCACATTTATATTCAGTCAATCAATTGTTTCTCGCTTTCTTCTGTTGTCTGCACTTCTACACACCGTAAATCACAGCAGGAAGCTAGTTGTGCATGCATATCCTATTTTAAAGCTGTGTGTGTATTTGTGTGTGTGTGTGTGTGTGTGTGTGTATGTGTGTGTGTGTGTGTGTGTGTGCATGTGTGTGTGTGTGTGTGTGTGTGCGTGCGTGTGATTAGCAGCCTCATTTGAAAGCAATGATTTTCCTTATAGTAGTCGTGATTTCACAACCCGCTTTAATTTAACGACTCGAAGCAGAGGCAACACTAACAATGGATTTCCAATTCAAATGACGGTCTGTTCAGCTTCCATGCTCGGAATGAATTCTAATTCTAATTCATGACATTCTTTATAATAATTCATTTCTTATTATAATTGTCTCAGGATAGACAGCTGGTGCGATTGTGCCTCTATTTGAAATGGGAATACCATGTATATGGACATAATGTACTGTATGACAGCTTCATAGGTTATATAAGGCCGTTCATCCTTCATTTTTCTTTCCTTTCTTCCAACCTCAGTGTAATTGGTTTCCATAGTCTGTCAGATTGGACAGTACAGTGTGTGCTTTGCTTCAGTACGAGGGGGAGGGTGACAGGCCCTGGCCATGGGAAGGGTTAAACACACATCTCTGCATGTGGTGGCTGAAGGAAGCCACAGGGAGTGATGTGCCATGGTGATAATCGTCTGCAAATCTTCTCCGTCTCTCTGGGTTCTGCCTAGGAAGCGTGGAAGACTCTCTGATCAGGGCTCAAATGAGTCCAGTCATTGACAGAGCGCAGGAGAGAGAGAGAGAGAGAGAGAGAGAGAGAGAGAGAGAGAGAGAGAGAGAGAGAGAGAGAGAGAGAGAGAGAGAGAGAGAAAAATAAAAAAATAAAGAAGAAATCATTTTTCTTAACTGGATTTTCAATCATCAAACTGTATTGGGAAATACTGAGGCTTCCTCTTCCTCTGGCCAGGCAAGCAGTCCATCCATCTGGACAGAGTCAGAGGAAATATAAGATTTCATAAACTAATAAGTCACAGAGGGAAAATCAATATGATGGCCAGACCTGCAGAAAGTATTTTCCACGAATTTATAGACCACAGCGAAGCACCGTGGCAGTGAAATAGGTGTTTGAGTTTATAACCTGAGGAGGCTAGCGAAGGGAGTCAGTCTGATGTATATTAATTAGCTTGGATGTGGATGGAGGCTGGGATGTGGGATGGTACAGCAGCCCGAGCTTGTTAAAGACTTTGGGGCAACTGCGATGCTATAGCAGCCTGTAGTATATTTCCACAGGAAATGTACTATGCTAATTGGATGCTTGTTAGCGATTGGTTATTTATCATAATGTATGTTGTATGTGCATTGTATTACTATGAATCATAATACCAATATCGTTAGCCTCATAGCATAATTGCCATGCCATAGTCATGCTTCACTTGTCAGACGAGCCATCTTTGTATGTTGTGTCAAAATGCCTATGACATAAGCAGAGAGTGATTTTGGAATGTAACAAGCATTCTGATAGGCTGATGGCATAGGCCAGGGGTGCTCACACTTTTTGGAACCAAGATCTACTTTTCAAGTAGCCAGTCTGCCAAGATCTACCAGTCTAGTTTCAACATCGCAAACGTACATGCACGTACTACAAACACACACACACACACACACACACACACACACACACACACACACACACACACACACACACACACACACAGTTCCCAGCCTGCATAGTAAACTCACAATACACTTTCCCTCTCTCTGTCACACAGCCACAGGAGAAGACCATCACAAACCCTTCCTCTTTGCTATTCTCGCTCACACACATTCACACACACACACACACACACACACACACACACACACACACACACACACACACACACACACACACACACACACATTTGCCAGTCTGCATAGGGAGCCATAGCACAAACCCTCCCTCTCTCTCCCCCTCTCTCTCCCTCTCTCTCTCTCACTCTCTTACACACACACACACACACACACACACACACACACACACACACACACACACACACACACACACACACACACACACACACACTCACTTTCTCTCACTCACACACTGACAGCCAGTCTGCAGTACCATAGCCAACTACTGATCCAACAAACAGAAAAGTAAACCAGATACAAAACAGGTAATTCCCTAGTTTGAAAGGAGGAAATAAATGCATTTCTCTACCTTAGTGGGAGACCTGGCACTGGGAGGAGGCAGCTAGTTTCTAGTAGTCAGGGCTGTAGGAGCTGGTTGCAAGGTGTAGGCAGGCTGCAAGGTGTCATCAGCCACTGTGGATCTGTCATCGAAAAGGCAATCTGCAGCCTCGAGAAACGCTTTTTTCACAATTTCGCCGTCTTTGAATGACTTCTTGTGTTTAACAAGAACGTGACTGACGCGATAAGAAGCTATCGTTACAGCTGTACGTTTTCGCTCTTTTGCCACATTTCCCTTCTAACAGCCATCGTAGATCTGCAGATCAGACAGACGCACTTCCAATATCACATCGTGTAAAAGTCCTCCTCCCATTCTGGATGGAAGTTATACGTTATTGGTTTCTTACTTGGTCCAGCTTCCCCACTCATTTGTATACCCTTTCTTTAGTAGTAAATAGTAGAAATTGGAAGGCTAACTAGTTAATTAGTCTCACCGGTATTTTGTATTTTGTAGTTGGCGCTGTTGACTGCGCATGCGTGGTGAACCGTGTGTTAGGTGAAAAGATCAGATCGCAGACTGGCTTACCTGTACGTCAATCAAGTGGCAAAAGCCATAGTGAGGATGGATGATGGGCAAACTTTTTTTTATTTTTTTTACTTTTTTTTTTTTTAAACTTTTTTAAACTTTTTTGTTGTTGTTGTTCAATGCCATGCGATCTACCCACCCCTGGCATAGGCAATAATGCAGAGTGAATCAGCAGTGTTATGCGAGTAGAGTTAGGCAGATATCTCAATTTGGCAATTATGCTATGAGGCTAACGATATATAGCATTGATAGCATTTTAGCACTTTGTCTTATGATAATAAATAATAATAATCATAATAATAATAGATTTCATTTAACCCTTGTGTGATGTTCACTTTTTGGACCCTTTCGTACTGTTCGGGTCCAGTTGACCCGGGACATCATTGGGGTTTTAAAAGCACTTGTCTTGACACGGTGCTCCTAGTCCCAAGGGTGACCCGTACAAGGGGGTATACTCAAGGCGCAAGAAAGCCCCAAAATATCCCATAATATTAAAGGGCGCCTCCTGTGGGCACAAACAGGTACTGTACCCAATAATGCACAATAGGTACTGTGTACACATTCAAAAGTGCATATCTTTTGTTCTGGTGGATCTAGGGGGCTGCCCTTTGGAGAGGCTGGAGCAGAGGATGCTTTGTAACAACCCACAAAGTGTCAGACCCCTGGGCATAGGTGGGGCCGAACGACAGCATGATGAGTAGAAGCGTTTTTACGCACATGATGCCCCTAACTTTGAAAATGCAAAATCCACTATAATAAAGACCTGGGTGTCATAAATCATACTTATCTAGGA
Source organism: Nansenia antarctica (assembly GCF_963989245.1). Classification (NCBI taxonomy): domain Eukaryota; kingdom Metazoa; phylum Chordata; class Actinopteri; order Argentiniformes; family Microstomatidae; genus Nansenia; species Nansenia antarctica. The sequence continues at coordinate 72,773,502 of NC_137674.1, forward strand.
CAAATGTTAATGAAACAATGTTTTCATTGCTGTTTATTATTTTGAATTTATATTCTCAATTGAATTTCACATTTATCTAATTATAATCAAAGCTCTAAAGAAAATACAGGTGATGAACAAGAATAGAAATGAAAGAACCAAACTAAGATTGTTTTTGCCAATAGCTCTGAAATACATCTCTCAAAAATGTCTGCAAATGCTGAATCACAAAACACGAACGGAATGTACACTGTTTTCACTGTCACTGTCGAAATACAGTATTATGTCTGAAAAATCCCAAATAATTCTGAAATACCACTGGCTACAATTGTGTGTGCATGGGTATGCTTGTCTACACAACACACGAAGCACAGAATGTGACAGTGCGTGTACCTCAAATGTACTTTTTGCAGTTGCTGCATACGTTCTGTACAGTGCAAGAAAATGTAAAAATGTTTACAATGTTGCACTTCAAAGGGTAAAAAGTGCGAGAGCAGACGGCTTCTTGGCGTGGGAAAGCCGCCAGAGCAAAGGTGTGTCAGTGAGTGAGTGAGTGTCAGTGTGAATGTGTGTATGTTTCTGTGTGTCTCTGTGCATCCGGGCCTAAATGACCCGAACATCTTATGAAGGACATACATTTGTTGGGGTATTGACGGATGTGTAAAAAAAAATCTTCACTTTTACATGTTTTTCATAGAAAATAAGCCAAGGCCATGGAGTTTCAGATTGATAAAATGTATTCTTGTACCATTTCTCTTTAAGTAAAAATGTAAAACGGGTCCGGTTGACCCGAACACCACAAAAGGGTTAATGGAGTCGAGAAAAGAGTTTGGAGATTTGGAACAAGGTCAGAATGAGATGGTATTCTGTCCTCTTTCGCTGTGGAGCCATCCTAGCTTCTCATCTTTGAAAATATGGCAGTGGTGGGATTTGAACCCACGCCTCCGGAGAGACTGGAGCCTTAATCCAGCGCCTTAGACCGCTCGGCCACACTACCCCTTAGTCCCAGCAGAAGATAGTCAAACCTCTTTCTGGCTTTAAGGATCTGATGAGAAAAGGGACGAGGCCAATAGCCTAGCAAGACGAGGGAGCTGAGTTTTTAAGCTGGAGAAGAATATTAAATTCTATTGATAAAGATCACAGTGCTATAAGGCATGGCTTGTATTGGGACAGCTTCTCTAAAGATGGCAGCGGTGGGATTTGAACCCACGCCTCCAGAGAGACTGGAGCCTAAATCCAGCGCCTTAGACCGCTCGGCCACACTACCCCTTAGTCCCAGCAGAAGATAGTCAAACCTCTTTCTGGCTTTAAGGATCTGATGAGAAAAGGGACGAGGCCAATAGCCTAGCAAGACGAAGGAGCTGAGTTTTTAAGCTGGAGAAGAATACTAAATTCTATTGATGGAGATCACAGTGCTATTAGTTATATAATGCATCGCTTGTATTGGGACAACTTCTTTAAAGATGGCAGCGGTGGGATTCGAACCCACGCCTCCAGAGAGACTGGAGCCTAAATCCAGCGCCTTAGACCGCTCGGCCACGCTACCTGACTGTACGCCTTTTAAAGCTGAGCCTGCCACTCTCCTTTTTAATGGACTTTAATGGAGTCGAGAAATGAGTTTGAAGATTTGGAACAAGGTCAGAATGAGACGGTATTCTGTCCTCTTTCGCTGTGGAGCCATCCTAGCTTCTCATCTTTGAAAATATGGCAGTGGTGGGATTTGAACCCACGCCTCCGGAGAGACTGGAGCCTTAATCCAGCGCCTTAGACCGCTCGGCCACACTACCCCTTAGTCCCAGCAGAAGATAGTCAAACCTCTTTCTGGCTTTAAGGATCTGATGAGAAAAGGGACGAGGCCAATAGCCTAGCAAGACGAAGGAGCTGAGTTTTTAAGCTGGAGAAGAATACTAAATTATATTGATGGAGATCACAGTGCTATTAGTTATATAATGCATCGCTTGTATTGGGACAACTTCTTTAAAGATGGCAGCGGTGGGATTCGAACCCGCGCCTCCAGAGAGACTGGAGCCTAAATCCAGCGCCTTAGACCGCTCGGCCACGCTACCTGACTGGACGCCTTTTAAAGCTGAGCCTGCCACTCTCCTTTTTAATGGACTTTAATGGAGTCGAGAAAAGAGTTTGGAGATTTGGAACAAGGTCAGAATGAGACGGTATTCTGTCCTCTTTCGCTGTGGAGCCATCCTATAGCTTCTCATCTTTGAAAATATGGCAGTGGTGGGATTTGAACCCACGCCTCCGGAGAGACTGGAGCCTTAATCCAGCGCCTTAGACCGCTCGGCCACACTACCCCTTAGTCCCAGCAGAAGATAGTCAAACCTCTTTCTGGCTTTAAGGATCTGATGAGAAAAGGGACGAGGCCAATAGCCTAGCAAGACGAGGGAGCTGAGTTTTTAAGCTGGAGAAGAATATTAAATTCTATTGATGGAGATCACAGTGCTATTAGTTATATAATGCATCGCTTGTATTGGGACAGCTTCTTTAAAGATGGCAGCTGTGGGATTCGAACCCACGCCTCCAGAGAGACTGGAGCCTAAATCCAGCGCCTTAGACCGCTCGGCCACGCTACCTTACTGTACGCCTTTTAAAGCTGAGCCTGCCACTCTCCTTTTTAATGGACTTTAATGGAGTCGAAAAAAGAGTTTGGAGATTTGGAACAAGGTCAGAATGAGACGGTATTCTGTCCTCTTTCGCTGTGGAGCCATCCTATAGCTTCTCATCTTTGAAAATATGGCAGTGGTGGGATTTAAACCCACGCCTCCGGAGAGACTGGAGCCTTAATCCAGCGCCTTAGACCGGTCGGCCACACTACCCCTTAGTCCCAGCAGAAGATAGTCAAACCTCTTTCTGGCTTTAAGGATCTGATGAGAAAAGGGACGAGGCCAATAGCCTAGCAAGACGAAGGAGCTGAGTTTTTAAGCTGGAGAAGAATACTAAATTATATTGATGGAGATCACAGTGCTATTAGTTATATAATGCATCGCTTGTATTGGGACAACTTCTTTAAAGATGGCAGCGGTGGGATTCGAACCCGCGCCTCCAGAGAGACTGGAGCCTAAATCCAGCGCCTTAGACCGCTCGGCCACGCTACCTGACTGGATGCTTTTTAAAGCTGAGCCTGCCACTCTCCTTTTTAATGGACTTTAATGGAGTCGAGAAAAGATTTTGGAGGTTTGGAACAAGGTCAGAATGAGACGGTATTCTGTCCTCTTTCGCTGTGGAGCCATCCTATAGCTTCTCATCTTTGAAAATATGGCAGTGGTGGGATTTGAACCCACGCCTCCGGAGAGACTGGAGCCTTAATCCAGCGCCTTAGACCGCTCGGCCACACTACCCCTTAGTCCCAGCAGAAGATAGTCAAACCTCTTTCTGGCTTTAAGGATCTGATGAGAAAAGGGACGAGGCCAATAGCCTAGCAAGACGAGGGAGCTGAGTTTTTAAGCTGGAGAAGAATATTAAATTCTATTGATGGAGATCACAGTGCTATAAGGCATAGCTTGTATTGGGACAGCTTCTCTAAAGATGGCAGCGGTGGGATTTGAACCCACGCCTCCAGAGAGACTGGAGCCTAAATCCAGCGCCTTAGACCGCTCGGCCATGCTACCTGACTGTAGGCTTTTTAAAGCTGAGCCTACCACTCTCCCTTTTAATGGACTTTAATGGAGTCGAGAAAAGAGTTTGGAGATTTGGAACAAGGTCAGAATGAGATGGTATTCTGTCCTCTTTCGCTGTGGAGCCATCCTAGCTTCTCATCTTTGAAATTATGGCAATGGTGGGATTTGAACCCACGCCTCCGGAGAGACTGGAGCCTTAATCCAGCGCCTTAGACCGCTCGGCCACAGTACCCCTTAGTCCCAGCAGAAGATAGTCAAACCTCTTTCTGGCTTTATGGATCTGATGAGAAAAGGGACGAGGCCAATAGCCTAGCAAGACGAGGGAGCTGAGTTTTTAAGATGGAGAAGAATACTAAATTCTATTGATGGAGATCACAGTGCTATTAGTTATATAAGGCATAGCTTGTATTGGGACAGCTTCTCTAAAGATGGCAGCGGTGGGATTTGAACCCACGCCTCCAGAGAGACTGGAGCCTAAATCCAGCGCCTTAGACCGCTCGGCCACGCTACCTGACTGTACGCCTTTTAAAGCTGAGCCTGCCACTCTCCTTTTTAATGGACTTTAATGGAGTCGAGAAATGAGTTTGAAGATTTGGAACAAGGTCAGAATGAGACGGTATTCTGTCCTCTTTCGCTGTGGAGCCATCCTAGCTTCTCATCTTTGAAAATATGGCAGTGGTGGGATTTGAACCCACGCCTCCGGAGAGACTGAAGCCTTAATCCAGCGCCTTAGACCGCTCGGCCACACTACCCCTTAGTCCCAGCAGAAGATAGTCAAACCTCTTTCTGGCTTTAAGGATCTGATGAGAAAAGGGACGAGGCCAATAGCCTAGCAAGACGAAGGAGCTGAGTTTTTAAGCTGGAGAAGAATACTAAATTCTATTGATGGAGATCACAGTGCTATTAGTTATATAATGCATCGCTTGTATTGGGACAGCTTCTTTAAAGATGGCAGCGGTGGGATTCGAACCCACGCCTCCAGAGAGACTGGAGCCTAAATCCAGCGCCTTAGACCGCTCGGCCACGCTACCTTACTGTACGCCTTTTAAAGCTGAGCCTGCCACTCTCCTTTTTAATGGACTTTAATGGAGTCGAAAAAAGAGTTTGGAGATTTGGAACAAGGTCAGAATGAGACGGTATTCTGTCCTCTTTCGCTGTGGAGCCATCCTATAGCTTCTCATCTTTGAAAATATGGCAGTGGTGGGATTTAAACCCACGCCTCCGGAGAGACTGGAGCCTTAATCCAGCGCCTTAGACCGGTCGGCCACACTACCCCTTAGTCCCAGCAGAAGATAGTCAAACCTCTTTCTGGCTTTAAGGATCTGATGAGAAAAGGGACGAGGCCAATAGCCTAGCAAGACGAAGGAGCTGAGTTTTTAAGCTGGAGAAGAATACTAAATTATATTGATGGAGATCACAGTGCTATTAGTTATATAATGCATCGCTTGTATTGGGACAGCTTCTTTAAAGATGGCAGCGGTGTGATTCGAACCCACGCCTCCAGAGAGAATGGAGCCTAAATCCAGCGCCTTAGACCGCTCGGCCACGCTACCTGACTGTACGCCTTTTAAAGCTGAGCCTGCCACTCTCCTTTTTAATGGACTTTAATGGAGTCGAGAAAAGAGTTTGGAGATTTGGAACAAGGTCAGAATGAGACGGTATTCTGTCCTCTTTCTCTGTGGAGCCATCCTATAGCTTCTCATCTTTGAAAATATGGCAGTGGTGGGATTTGAACCCACGCCTCCGGAGAGACTGGAGCCTTAAATCCACGGACCCAGATGGGCATCCGAAGTGATATAAAGAGTTTACCTCGATCAATTCTCTTCATCGATATCACATTTTTTTCACAACTTTGCATGCTATACGATGCCACCATTTTTTCCCAGAGACGGTAAACACGGCCTAAGTCACATCCAGTTTTCTCCAACTGGAGAATGTGTCATGTCCGGTTTCAACGCCAAATTTCCTCTCAACTCAAAAAAATCCAAAAAAAAAGAAAAAAAAAAAAGAAATCTGATACATGAGAAAGGTCAAAGGTCAAAGATGGTGCCAAAATATCTCCAAATGGCCTAAACATATAGGTGTCCGCCTAAACATACCTGTACTAAAACAGGTACAAAGTTGCATTTGCTCACATTACTAGCATCGACTTTGGCACAAGTACTAATAAGACCCTGGAGTACTGATTCCTAGATGATTTGGGCTTCGTTATCAGGTTTCCAAGGTGATATTCACTGTAAAAGCTATAGTTTTTTTAGGCGGAGACTGAATTTGAGATGTTTTATAATGTTCTAGCTCTATTTACTCTGACACAGTAACATAGATTTTGATTCTGACACTTCTACAGCCACCCCACAGGTGTTAGCTTTCATTTGATAACAAGATCATTATGAAGGCCCTTGTGATTGTGGAGATATTCTATATTCACTGTGGGCATGTCATTTCGAGCAGAAAACCAGAAAAATGAGGTGGATAAGAAGAGGTTAATCCAGCGCCTTAGACCGCTCGGCCACACTACCCCTTAGTCCCAGCAGAAGATAGTCAAACCTCTTTCTGGCTTTAAGGATCTGATGAGAAAAGGGACGAGGCCAATAGCCTAGCAAGACGAGGGAGCTGAGTTTTTAAGCTGGAGAAGAATATTAAATTCTATTGATAAAGATCACAGTGCTATAAGGCATAGCTTGTATTGGGACAGCTTCTCTAAAGATGGCAGCGGTGGGATTTGAACCCACGCCTCCAGAGAGACTGGAGCCTAAATCCAGCGCCTTAGACCGCTCGGCCACGCTACCTGACTGTACGCCTTTTAAAGCTGAGCCTGCCACTCTCCTTTTTAATGGACTTTAATGGAGTCGAGAAATGAGTTTGAAGATTTGGAACAAGGTCAGAATGAGACGGTATTCTGTCCTCTTTCGCTGTGGAGCCATCCTAGCTTCTCATCTTTGAAAATATGGCAGTGGTGGGATTTGAACCCACGCCTCCGGAGAGACTGGAGCCTTAATCCAGCGCCTTAGACCGCTCGGCCACACTACCCCTTAGTCCCAGCAGAAGATAGTCAAACCTCTTTCTGGCTTTAAGGATCTGATGAGAAAAGGGACGAGGCCAATAGCCTAGCAAGACGAAGGAGCTGAGTTTTTAAGCTGGAGAAGAATACTAAATTCTATTGATGGAGATCACAGTGCTATTAGTTATATAATGCATCGCTTGTATTGGGACAACTTCTTTAAAGATGGCAGCGGTGGGATTCGAACCCACGCCTCCAGAGAGACTGGAGCCTAAATCCAGCGCCTTAGACCGCTCGGCCACGCTACCTGACTGGACGCCTTTTAAAGCTGAGCCTGCCACTCTCCTTTTTAATGGACTTTAATGGAGTCGAGAAAAGAGTTTGGAGATTTGGAACAAGGTCAGAATGAGACGGTATTCTGTCCTCTTTCGCTGTGGAGCCATCCTATAGCTTCTCATCTTTGAAAATATGGCAGTGGTGGGATTTGAACCCACGCCTCCGGAGAGACTGGAGCCTTAATCCAGCGCCTTAGACCGCTCGGCCACACTACCCCTTAGTCCCAGCAGAAGATAGTCAAACCTCTTTCTGGCTTTAAGGATCTGATGAGAAAAGGGACGAGGCCAATAGCCTAGCAAGACGAGGGAGCTGAGTTTTTAAGCTGGAGAAGAATATTAAATTCTATTGATGGAGATCACAGTGCTATAAGGCATAGCTTGTATTGGGACAGCTTCTCTAAAGATGGCAGCGGTGGGATTTGAACCCACGCCTCCAGAGAGACTGGAGCCTAAATCCAGCGCCTTAGACCGCTCGGCCATGCTACCTGACTGTAGGCCTTTTAAAGCTGAGCCTACCACTCTCCCTTTTAATGGACTTTAATGGAGTCGAGAAAAGAGTTTGGAGATTTGGAACAAGGTCAGAATGAGATGGTATTCTGTCCTCTTTCGCTGTGGAGCCATCCTAGCTTCTCATCTTTGTAATTATGGCAATGGTGGGATTTGAACCCACGCCTCCGGAGAGACTGGAGCCTTAATCCAGCGCCTTAGACCGCTCGGCCACAGTACCCCTTATTCCCAGCAGAAGATAGTCAAACCTCTTTCTGGCTTTAAGGATCTGATGAGAAAAGGGACGAGGCCAATAGCCTAGCAAGACGAGGGAGCTGAGTTTTTAAGATGGAGAAGAATACTAAATTCTATTGATGGAGATCACAGTGCTATTAGTTATATAAGGCATAGCTTGTATTGGGACAGCTTCTCTAAAGATGGCAGCGGTGGGATTTGAACCCACGCCTCCAGAGAGACTGGAGCCTAAATCCAGCGCCTTAGACCGCTCGGCCACGCTACCTGACTGTACGCCTTTTAAAGCTGAGCCTGCCACTCTCCTTTTTAATGGACTTTAATGGAGTCGAGAAATGAGTTTGAAGATTTGGAACAAGGTCAGAATGAGACGGTATTCTGTCCTCTTTCGCTGTGGAGCCATCCTAGCTTCTCATCTTTGAAAATATGGCAGTGGTGGGATTTGAACCCACGCCTCCGGAGAGACTGAAGCCTTAATCCAGCTCCTTAGACCGGTCGGCCACACTACCCCTTAGTCCCAGCAGAAGATAGTCAAACCTCTTTCTGGCTTTAAGGATCTGATGAGAAAAGGGACGAGGCCAATAGCCTAGCAAGACGAAGGAGCTGAGTTTTTAAGCTGGAGAAGAATACTAAATTCTATTGATGGAGATCACAGTGCTATTAGTTATATAATGCATCGCTTGTATTGGGACAGCTTCTTTAAAGATGGCAGCGGTGGGATTCGAACCCACGCCTCCAGAGAGACTGGAGCCTAAATCCAGCGCCTTAGACCGCTCGGCCACGCTACCTTACTGTACGCCTTTTAAAGCTGAGCCTGCCACTCTCCTTTTTAATGGACTTTAATGGAGTCGAAAAAAGAGTTTGGAGATTTGGAACAAGGTCAGAATGAGACGGTATTCTGTCCTCTTTCGCTGTGGAGCCATCCTAGCTTCTCATCTTTGAAAATATGGCAGTGGTGGGATTTAAACCCACGCCTCCGGAGAGACTGGAGCCTTAATCCAGCGCCTTAGACCGCTCGGCCACACTACCCCTTAGTCCCAGCAGAAGATAGTCAAACCTCTTTCTGGCTTTAAGGATCTGATGAGAAAAGGGACGAGGCCAATAGCCTAGCAAGACGAAGGAGCTGAGTTTTTAAGCTGGAGAAGAATACTAAATTATATTGATGGAGATCACAGTGCTATTAGTTATATAATGCATCGCTTGTATTGGGACAGCTTCTTTAAAGATGGCAGCGGTGGGATTCGAACCCACGCCTCCAGAGAGACTGGAGCCTAAATCCAGCGCCTTAGACCGCTCGGCCACGCTACCTGACTGTACGCCTTTTAAAGCTGAGCCTGCCACTCTCCTTTTTAATGGACTTTAATGGAGTCGAGAAAAGAGTTTGGAGATTTGGAACAAGGTCAGAATGAGACGGTATTCTGTCCTCTTTCTCTGTGGAGCCATCCTATAGCTTCTCATCTTTGAAAATATGGCAGTGGTGGGATTTGAACCCACGCCTCCGGAGAGACTGGAGCCTTAATCCAGCGCCTTAGACCGCTCGGCCACACTACCCCTTAGTCCCAGCAGAAGATAGTCAAACCTCTTTCTGGCTTTAAGGATCTGATGAGAAAAGGGACGAGGCCAATAGCCTAGCAAGACGAGGGAGCTGAGTTTTTAAGCTGGAGAAGAATATTACATTCTATTGATGGAGATCACAGTGCTATAAGGCATAGCTTGTATTGGGACAGCTTCTCTAAAGATGGCAGCGGTGGGATTTGAACCCACGCCTCCAGAGAGACTGGAGCCTAAATCCAGCGCCTTAGACCGCTCGGCCATGCTACCTGACTGTAGGCCTTTTAAAGCTGAGCCTACCACTCTCCCTTTTAATGGACTTTAATGGAGTCGAGAAAAGAGTTTGGAGATTTGGAACAAGGTCAGAATGAGACGGTATTCTGTCCTCTTTCGCTGTGGAGCCATCCTATAGCTTCTCATCTTTGGAAATATGGCAGTGGTGGGATTTGAACCCACGCCTCCGGAGAGACTGGAGCCTTAATCCAGCGCCTTAGACCGCTCTGCCACACTACCCCTTAGTCCCAGCAGAAGATAGTCAAACCTCTTTCTGGCTTTAAGGATCTGATGAGAAAAGGGACGAGGCCAATAGCCTAGCAAGACGAGGGAGCTGAGTGTTTAAGCTGGAGAAGAATATTAAATTCTATGGATGGAGATCACAGTGCTATAAGGCATAGCTTGTATTGGGACAGCTTCTCTAAAGATGGCAGCGGTGGGATTTGAACCAACGCCTCCAGAGAGACTGGAGCCTAAATCCAGCGCCTTAGACCGCTCGGCCACGCTACCTGACTGTAGGCCTTTTAAAGCTGAGCCTACCACTCTCCCTTTTAATGGACTTTAATGATGTCGAGAAATGAGTTTGAAGAATTGGAACAAGGTCAGAATGAGACGGTATTCTGTCCTCTTTCGCTGTGGAGCCATCCTAGCTTCTCATCTTTGAAAATATGGCAGTGGTGGGATTTGAACCCACGCCTCCGGAGAGACTGGAGCCTTAATCCAGCGCCTTAAACCGCTCGGCCACACTACCCCTTAGTCCCAGCAGAAGATAGTCAAACCTCTTTCTGGCTTTAAGGATCTGATGAGAAAAGGGACGAGGCCAATAGCCTAGCAAGACGAGGGAGCTGAGTTTTTAAGCTGGAGAAGAATACTAAATTCTATTGATGGAGATCACAGTGCTATTAGTTATACAAGGCATAGCTTGTATTGGGACAGCTTCTCTAAAGATGGCAGCGGTGGGATTTGAACCCACGCCTCCAGAGAGACTGGAGCCTAAATCCAGCGCCTTAGACCGCTCGGCCACGCTACCTGACTGTAGGCCTTTTAAAGCTGAGCCTGCCACTCTCCCTTTTAATGGACTTTAATGGAGTCGAGAAAAGAGTTTGGAGATTTGGAACAAGGTCAGAATGAGATGGTATTCTGTCCTCTTTCGCTGTGGAGCCAGTGGGGACGTGGACCGGGTCAAGCAGGCCAAGTACAGGTTCGCCAAAGCGGTGAAGGAGGCGAAGCATCGCTTTTCGGAGAAGCTGCAGAAACAGCTCTCTGAGGGGGATTCCGCCTCCGTCTGGAAAGGCCTAAAGAGGATCACCAACTACAAACCCAGGTCCCCGCTGATGTCCGACAGCCTCCCCCTCGCTAACGAGCTGAACGAGTTCTATTGTAGGTTTGAGAAAGAGAGGTTCCCGCCCACCCCCGCCCTCTCCCTCCACACCCCCCGGCTACAACCACCACCCCCGTCCCCCAGGGGGGCCAATGTCCCTCCTGCTACCCCCACCCTTCCCCCTCCCTCCCCCCTCCTCACCCGCCCCGCCCACCCCCACCCCCCTTTCCCCACCCCCTCTCTCTGTCACAGTGCGAGAGGTAAACAGACTGTTTAAGAGGCAGAATCCCCGGAAGGCAGCTGGTCCGGATTCCGTCTCTCCCTCTGTCTTGAAGCACTGCGCCGACCAGCTGGCCCCGGTGTTTACCCACATCTTCAACGCCTCGCTGGAGCTGTGTCACGTCCCAGCGTGCTTCAAGGCATCAACTATCATCCCCGTCCCCAAGAAGGCCAAGGTCACAGGCCTCAACGACTACAGACCCGTCGCTCTGACCTCCGTCGTCATGAAGGTCCTGGAGCGCCTTGTCCTGGCCTACCTGAAGCTCATCACGGATCCTGTGCTGGACCCCCTGCAGTTCGCGTACAGAGCCAATAGATCCACGGAGGACGCTGTGAACATGGCTCTGCACTACGTACTAGAACACCTAGACACTGCAGGCAACTACGCCAGGATCCTGTTCGTGGACTTCAGCTCGGCCTTCAACACGATCCTCCCACACATCCTGGAGCACCAGCTATCCCTGCTGCAGGTGCCGGTCTCCACCTGCAGGTGGATCACGGACTTCCTGACTGACAGGTCTCAGCGGGTGAAGCTGGGGAAGAGCATTTCCAGCTCCAGGACCACCAGCACGGGCTCCCCGCAGGGCTGCGTCCTGTCTCCAGCACTATTCTCCCTCTACACCAACAGCTGTGTCTCCCGCCACCCCTCGGTCAAGCTCCTGAAGTTTGCAGACGACACCACCCTGGTGGGCCTCATCTCCGGGGGGGACGAATCTGCCTACAGGGGTGAGATCGAGGGGCTGCAGAGCTGGTGCAGTTTAAACAATCTGGAGCTAAATGCTCTAAAAACAGTGGAGATGGTGGTGGACTTCCGAAGGAAAGCAGCCCTGCCCCCTCCCATCACGCTGGGAGGTACCCCGGTGGCCTCCGTGGAGTCATGCCGCTTTCTAGGCATGACCATCTCCCGGGACCTAAAGTGGGAGCAGAACACCGAGGCCCTCACAAAGAAGGCCCAGAAGAGGATGTTCTTCCTCCGGCAGCTGAGGAAACTCAGGCTGCCGAGGTCCATGATGGTCCAGTTCTACACGGCCATCATAGAGTCCATCCTCACCCACTCCATCATCACCTGGTTCCCTGCTGCAACGACCAAGGACAAGGCCAAGTTGCAGCGGGTGCTACGTTCAGCAGAGAGGGTGATCGGCTGTCCCTTGCCCTCCCTCAACTCCCTGCATGACACCAGGGCTCTGAGGAGGGCAAGGAAGATCATGGCAGACCCCTTCCACCCCGGCCACGGCCTCCTCACCCTGCTTCCCTCTGGAAGAAGGTTGCGGCTGCCTAAGGCACTGAAGGCCCGCCACAGGCTCAGCTTCTACCCCTCAGCCGCCAGGCTGTTAAATGACTCTGGCTTCCCCCCCCCCCCCCCCGCCCCCAAGTCTGCCCAGGACTGAACTGGACTCACTGTAAAAAACTCTGCAATGCACTTTACTTTATACCGCACTATCCAATGCACTGTTGTCTGTCCTGTGTTGTTGTTGTGTTGTCCTGTTTTTTGATATGTGAAAAAAGTATAAACGCACTTGCTGTGGTGACGAAGCAAATTCCTATATGTGTAATGCATAGTGGCAATAAACGTTATCTCAATCTCTCAAGAGCCATCCTAGCTTCTCATCTTTGAAAATATGGCAGTGGTGGGATTTGAACCCACGCCTCCGGAGAGACTGGAGCCTTAATCCAGCGCCTTAGACCGCTCGGCCACACTACCCCTTAGTCCCAGCAGAAGATAGTCAAACCTCTTTCTGGCTTTAAGGATCTGATGAGAAAAGGGACGAGGCCAATAGCCTAGTAAGAAGAGGGAGCTGAGTTTTTAAGCTGGAGAAGAATACTAAATCCTATTGATGGAGATCACAGTGCTATTAGTTATATAATGCATAGCTTGTATTGGGACAGCTTCTTTAAAGATGGCAGCGGTGGGATTCGAACCCACGCCTCCAGAGAGACTGGAGCCTAAATCCAGCACCTTAGACCGCTCGGCCACGCTACCTGACTGTACACCTTTTAAAGCTGAGCCTGCCACTCTCCTTTTTAATGGACTTTAAAAGTGCCTTTCCCAGACTCAAGGACACTGTACAAAAAAAAACAAAAAACAAAACAAAACAAAAAAAAAAAAAATAATACAAAAAGATAAAAGCATAGTCAAGCCTAGTGCGGAGTATGACGAGGAGGTCAGTGTCGGAGGATCGGAGATCACGTGCAGGGGAGTAGTGGTGGAGTAGGTCAGTGAGACTACGTGCAGGGGTGGAGTAGGTCAGTGAGACTACGTGCAGGGGTGTAGGGGTGGAGTAGGTCACTGAGACCACGTGCAGGGTTGTAGTGGTGGAGAAAGGTCAGTGAGACCACGTGCAGGGGAGTAGTGGTGGAGTAGGTCAGTGAGACCACGTGCAGGGTTGTAGGGGTGGAGGTCATTGAGACCACGTACAGGGTTGTAGTGGTGGAGTAAGTCAGTGAGACCAGTGTTTCCTCCAGGATTTTTTACATTTGTGGCGGGGCGGTGAGTTTGAAACGCACACTGGCGCTCAAAACAAAGACGTAATTTCACCAAAAACTAGAGGGTGGCAACATATTTTTTTTAAAAATAGAGGTTAAGTCATTAAAGCCGAGCAGGTTATTTTATATAGAAGGTGATCAAATATCAAGATATCCTACAGCTGCAGCAGAACATGCGGAACGCGCATACAGCACTGAACATCGGTTACCGTATAATATACATGTGACTGACAGAGACCCAAGACACTGACACACACAGAAAGATCATCAGCTCATCGAATATGAAGTACATGAACAACATCCGTAGAATATAAACTTGTGACTGACAGTCACATTCATACATACACACACACACACACACACACACACAATGAAAGATCATCAGCTCATCAATACGAAGTAGGCCTACATGAGAGTACACGCACAAAATCGGCTAACGTTACTCACTAACTGTTTACACAAGTAAAATCACAGTGTGACAGATTCGGTAAACAACCAACAGCAAGGTAATGCATCAGCTGAGTTAAAGAAAACCAATTCTTACCTTTGATGACAGCGACATGGGCCCTGTTTACCCGTACCTCCGCCGTTCTGTTCATGATGATTTTAGAGGCAATAGATTATTTTTGCCCCGCAAATATTGCCCTGTAATTAGACCATGCGACCACACCTTGTGTCTCTTATTGTCCAAATGTTCTCTGAATTTTAGCTGCATGTTTTTCCAGCATGTAAATCCGTTGTCAATAAAAACTTGACTCCTCTTCTTTCCCCCTGCCAATACTGTGTCATTTATGACATTTACCAACGTTTATGCTATGAATAGTTCGAAGCTAGCGTTAGGTGCGAGGCTGCTCGGTTAACCCATTAGCGGGAACATTATTTGTTTCACAAAATAGGCTGATTTAGTTGACCATGAACATCAGAGACTACATTACGAATGTTCATTAAAATACTTGTATACTGAGCACTGGTATAAGAACATGAACCAGAGAACAGCAGTAAATGCAATAACCCACAGTCGTCGCTGATGATGTTGCATTTTCGATTAGGATACGGGATTAAAGGCACCGGCGATGGGCGAAGAGAGAGAGAGAGGAGAGTGATTTCCTGAAATCCAAATGTCCCGCGAAATTCGGACCAATCACAAAACTGTTTTGCAAGCGAGTGGTGGAGTAAGTCAGTGAGACTACGTGCAAGGGTGTAGGGTTGGAGTAGGTCATTCAGGTAGGCAGGAGACAGGCCATGGAGTGCCTTAACGGTGAGGAGGAGGATCTTGAAGGAGATTCTGTATTTTATGGGGGAGCCAGTGAAGTTGTTGCAAGGTGGGGGTGATCTGATGCCAGGGTTTATTGGGGGTGAGGATCCTGGCAGCTGAGTTGTGGGCATATAGTAGCCGATTCAGGGGCTTGTATTGCTGGAAACACCTAGAATGATAGGCGCATATTGCCCTGTAATTAGACCACGCGACCACAGCTCCGTTGTGTCTCTTATTGTCCAAATGTTCCCTGAATTTTAGCTGCATGTTTTTCCAGCATGTAAATCCGTTGTCAATAAAAATTCGACTCCCCTTCTTTCCCCCTGCCAATACTGTGTCGTTTGTGACATTTACCAACGTTTATGCTATCAATAGTTCGAAGCTAGCGTTAGATGCGAGGCTGCTCAGGAACATTATTTGTTTCACAAAATAGCCTGATTTAGTTGACCATGAACATCAGAGACTAGACTACATTACGAATGTTCATTTAAAATACTCTATAGTGAGCACTGGTATAAGAACATGAACCAGAGAACAGCAGTAAATGTAAGAACCCAAGGTCGTTGCTGATGATGTTGCATTTTCGATTAGGATACGCTTACGGGATTAAAGGGACAGGCGACGGGCGAAGAGAGAGGGGAAGGAGAGGGATTTCCAGAAATCCAAATGTCCCGCTAAATTCGGACCAATCACAAAACTGTTTTGCAAGCGCGTCGCCGACGAGGTTAATTGCAACATTGTAACATATTGTAACTTACTACATCCTAAACCGGAACGAAATGTAGGTCTGAAAGCGGCCTAAACTAGCTTCAATCTGATTTTTTCTGTTCTCCGGTCATAAAGTGGACTGAATCAATTAGTGGCGGAGAAAATGCATATAGAATAAATGCATATAGAGGAAACACTGTCGGACTCTAAAAAACGCACGTTTCTTTTAACCTCCGTTGCGAAAGGGCCCCCCGCCGCCACCTTGCGGGGGGGCCTCGGGATTTTGCGGTACGCCACTGAGAGTATGGCACTGTGGATCACGTACAAGCCAAGTACTAAGATTGGACACTTGTATGTGTGAATGAATAGATTCTCTGAGATAAAGCTCTGTCTTCTCATACAGGTCCACATCTCAGCTCGTTGATATAGTATGCAACCAACTCTGCAGCCAGAAAACACCATTGTCAAGGCTCCATCAATCAATGCCACGGTTGAATGTCATTTCTAATTTGAAACGGCCTTGTTTGTTTTGTCCCCAAATCATTTTTTTTTCTTTTTCTTCCATTCCCTGGCTTTCTTCCCCGTTGCAGAGAGTGAAGTGAAGGAAAACCCCATCCCAGTGATAGGAGAAAATGAATTCCCTGTCATGTTATCTCGCCGTTGCTGGGGAAACACATTTTGCGGGAATTCATCGTGCATTAATCTGAAATTGACTGGCATTCCCCAGCCAGCCGAGGGACTCCAAACAACACGGTTGCTATAGAAGCTGATTGTCATAGTTTAATTAAAGCTAGAAGTGGAAGACAGAAGCAGAAATTAAACCGGGGAACATTTCATAATGTAAGATTATTGTTGGCCACAGTAAATTGTCTTATGTAACCTGAACCCATGTGATGCGTTTGCGTCATGTGGGCCTGACTCCGGTCTGGTTCTGTTCTCTCACTCAGTTTATCAACAACAGGGAGGTTCATCAGGTTTATACTGTACATGACAATACTCTTCCTGATTGTAATGGGGCAAGAAAGAACAGGTGGGTGGGAGATTTCAGCCTACGATAGACTGAAGCGGTAATCTTGAAGGCGTACCAATCTGTTGAATGCTTGCCTCCTGTGGTTTGCAATAATATTATATTAATATTATATATTATAGGGAGCTCTGAATACTTTCTAATAGCATATACCACACACACACACACATACACACTCTCTCTCACTCTCTCTCTCTCTCTCTCTCTCTCTCTCTCTCTCTCTCTCACGCACGCACGCACGCAGGCAAGCACGCACTCACTCACTCACTCACTCACTCACTCACTCACTCACTCACTCAAACATTCTACCATCTACTTTGACATATTTAGATGATGTGAACTGTTTGTTTGTGGTTCCAGGATATCAAATCTGCCAATCTCCCTTCTCACATACTTACACGTTCTACTACCTCAAGTCAGCTATCTCCAGACTTAACCATCCATCCCCGACATGGATTTATCCGGGGCGTAATATAGGCGTACTCGTCAGGGGAGAGTTGGGTTCAAAACCACATTGGAAATATACTCAAGGATAAACATTTGATGGTTTGGCCTATATACATTAGAATGTCAAACAACCCTCAGTTTTATGCATGTCAATCAATATGACGACTAATTAGACATGCATTTGCAAGGCGTTATTAAAATGCTAAACAGTTTTAGGGTGGATAAGCATCTAAACCTCATCAGAGAGGGAGAGAAGAGAGCAGGCCTGGTTTGTTTACTTCCCGTGTGGATGAGCATTATGGCACGCGGTAGAGGGTGGTATATGACACAGGAAGGTCTATGGATCATTATTGAGAGATTAGGCCCTACACTGATCAATTCACTCCCCCTTACAGCTATGTGTCTTAGTTGTGTCTAGCATCTAGTTTTTATTTGTGAATTCATTCAAATATCAGCAGAACTGAGAATTGGTTGCAGACAAAAAAGCTTGTCGGCGCAGTCAATGGCAACATGTGTGGCAATAAACTCAAGTTTTCACAACCAGCAGTGGTGCACTGGTAGTCAGATCATCAGTTTCGGTCTGCTATTGCCTTCGTCTCGACGACAGTAGTCAATGTCTGAGTCTCTCAGTCTGTAGCAGAGGGCCTCATTTATAAAAAAGTACTTGAACGTCATCTTTGACTTTCACGTAAGCACATTTTTCTAAACGGACGTAAGCATTATTTATAAAATGGGCTGCGATGGTTTAATGTTGCGTACGTGCTTCCTTCTATAAATACCAACGCAGGTAAAATGAACGCAGGTGAATGAGGTTTGTATTAACGCCCTGTGATAGCGGCTCAATTATAGCGGCTGAATTAAGACAAGTGCTATAATATAGGGTAGGCGTTCGTCTGGAAGCGGGAGAGGGCAGAGAAGGGTGGCTTCCCGGTAAGTTGCATTTGTAACGTTAGATCATGACAACTACAGGCACATGCTTATACTCAGTACTCAAGTTGTAAAAGAAAATCAGGGGAGGTGGTGGATTTTATCATATGAGGACAATTTTAGCATCCCCTCAGTGTCAGTGACTTCAGTGTCAGTAACTTGGTAAAAATGTCATTGCATGTGTGCGTGCCCCCTCGCACCTTGAAATAGCAGTAATACCACGTTCATTGATAAAATGACATAAAGTATGGAAAGAGGGGGACGAAAGAGGGGGACGATTTTGACCGTTTTTATTTCTGGGGGGATGCCATCTCCCCTCAACTCGAGTGCTGCTTATACTGTAATAATATAATGGTCTTATTCTTATCAGGTGGTCTTATTCTTATATGGCTGCTCACTCCCTTTGCTCACTCCCAGACACCGGAGAAAATCCAGTATAATTTAGCGCGTGGTTGTGGAACGCACTAGGCATGTTGAAGGGGAGATCTCCGCTCCGGAGGGATATAAAGGAAGACTGAAATACAATCATTAACATCAGTTCCTTTTAAATCTTGAATTAAACTCAATTTCTCGGCTGATAACAACATCGTTAATTTTATTACGAGCCACTTGTATGAATTACACTAGGCAGTGCGGCTCACATGCCTATAATAACTCCGTATAACCAGTAGGTAATGTGCGTACGCAAGGTCAATACTCGACGTAGAGCTACGATCGTTTCCACTGTCAAATTGACTCACGTTGAAATTGTATAAATCACTACGTTGACGTGGTTTTCTACGTACGACACGGGTAAGATCAAAATTGATCTGAGTACTTTCTATAAATGAGGCCCCTGGTCTTGGAGGCCGATGTCTTTGAGTCTTTGTTAGAGAGCGGTGGACTTAGCAGGGATGCCAGGAAGCTGCCAGTCAACCTGGAGCTCACCCACGCTCTGCACCAGGGAGGTCTGACAGAGAGAGGCCTGTCAGGAGAGAGAGAAGGAGAGTTGGATTGAAGTCAGAGGGGCAGCTCTCTCTGGTCTCTGTCTCTGGGTCAGGGTCAGGGTCAGGAACTGACCTAGGCAGGTGCTGTACTAGGTTGAGTGTCTGGTCTGAGGAGAATCTCTGGAGTCTTGACCATTCAAGGGCTCCTTGATTGTGGCTGTCAGAGACAGTAACAAACGCCCATGTGAACACAGTCATATACAATAGGTGAGATGTTCGGCATTACATAAATGATAGTAGAGATTATGATTGTCTCACAGAGTCAGCTCGTGGTTCTGTGTCTTCATCAAAGTCTTTTTTCTGGTGGCGATGTACGAGGTTGAGGAGTTTTTATCAGAACCTCAGTTGGGCTTTGTCTTCCTTCGTGTTCCTTTTCAGCAATTTCTATCGTACCATTTTTCTTGCATTCTTTCTTACCTTTTCACTTGTCATTGCCGCTGGAGAGAGGCCTTGAGTCAGTGCCTGTGAAAATTATACAGACAAAGCTCTTAGTGAAGCTTTTGATTTATGTGTATTATTAAATGGCAAAAGATCCTTCAGAGCTCTTACTGTTGTCAGAGTTGGTAGAGTCGATAGAGTCATCAAAGCTGTTATTGTCAAAATCATATTTCCTTCTGCTATCCTTGGAGTGGGCAGACTCTCTTCCACAGCAATACAGAGACAGCAGCTGGATAATCACCAATCCTGAGGAAGTGCCCTTCTGTTCCCTCGTTTTGATGGTCTCCTTGTTTATGAGTTTCTCTTTAGAGACCCTCGGGTCACTTTGCGACTGACCCATGAGGGCCACCAGCCTCCTTATACGGCCTTCCGTATTCACCTGCCATTACACTGCCCTATAAAGGCATTATACTGCCCTACAAAGGCAAAAGACCATAAGTCATCAGAGTGTAGAACTGAGAAAAATTACTTTAAAGTTGTTTTGTCATCCAGCCAGTGGCCACCCACAGCTCCAACACGGTAATCAAATTCGCCAACGACACGACAGTGATTGGCCTGATTACTGACGGCAACGAGACGGAGTACAGAGGTGAGGTTGACCGTCTGGGCCAGTAGAGCCAGGCCAATAACCTCGCTCTCAATGCAGACAAGACAAAAGAGCTGGTGGTGGACTTCAGCAAAAAGAGGTAGGCACAAGATCCTATCACCATCAACGGGTCCGCTGTAGAGAGGGTAAACAGCATCAAATTCCTGGGGGTTCACATCACCAACGACCTCACCTGGGATGTACTGTGGTGACCCGCCCGCAGGCCCAGGTAAACCTGGCCTTCAGCACCCTGGACAGCGGCCGCACAAACAGAGGGGCAGAGTGGCGGACGGGGTCTACGTCCGATACACCCGGCTGATGCGCATTACTTCATCAGGTGGGGGGCTCGTTTTGGCAACAAGGCACACCTGCGATGCGATCAGGTGGAGGAGAGAAAAGCAGAGGCAAGTAAGTAAGTAAAATGTATTTATACAGCACAATAAAACATAATACAAGAGCGAAAGCCACAGTAGGTTAAAACAGGCAAACAAGTGAAAATAAAAACAAGTAACAGACAACAGGTGTACAACAACATCACAGGACACAGAAAGTGTCCCTTGGGGCTATCCAAAAGCCTGTATATACAAGACAGTCTTTAGCTGTTTCTTTAAAATCCTCGACCGAGCCAGCTGATCTAAGATCCAAGGGCAGAGCATTCCAAAGCCTGGGAGAGACCTGGACGGGTCTGGGAGAGAGACCTTCAGGGGTTTAGAGAACCGTGGCAATGGAGTGAGGGTAACCTGGACGGGTCTGGAGGCGCAACCTGGGGAGAAGCAACTTGGGGCAAGGTGAAGGGTGTGGACGCTGGCCGGGAGTGCCTGACCGCTGCTGTAGAGGGACGAGAGATCAGGTTACAAGACAAAAGGTAGGCTATTTATTTAATTGTGAATTGTTTACTGCTGAGCTCATGTGTGTGTGATTAGGCTACTTACTGTAGAGCCCTAACCCACTCACGCTGTTTGTTGGGCTGTCAGTGTCGGGCTGTCACAGGCCCGCACCGACTTGCCTACATGACATGAAAAAAGCATTAATTGTGTATGATTTATGATTACTTATAGCTGCAAGGCAGCTAGTTAATGTTGCTTTGTTTGCATTCTGATCGCATAATGGGAGCAGTTAGTATTGTGGCGATTGTGGAAAAGAGTTGACTCAGAAGATGAGGAATCAAGTTCACAAATCATATCTGGGCCGCATACACCGCATGACTCCAGATACTTTGGTCTATTTGCATAACCTAAACACACACAGGACAATGAACAACGAATAGGGGCTACCTATCTCCCCAACACACTCAGTCACGCTTTGTACCATTACAATTCCCCCCCACAATCCTTTGCGCTGCTTCGTGCATTTCTATTGGATGCCTGCTGCCGTCGTCACAGTATATTGCCGTGGTGTCTGTGTTTCAAAGCCATCTGCACCAACATTTTCCCTTGAGATCAACAGAGCATTCTTAAAAGCTAGATGTAACGTTAGTAAAAACAACCACTTCAACACATTGCTTTACACTTTATTCAAGCTACTGTGTGTGTTTCAGAAATGCTTCGATGACAGATATTAAAAGGCATAACACCGTAACTCCAGCTCGGTAAACAGAAACTTCACTTTGATGTGCAACATCAGTACCTTCACTCAATCTGAGCGTTCCGGAGTGCAGTGAAACCAAGACAAAGAACCAGAACTGATGTTACAGGATTTTGCCATGGCTTTCTTTTCCATGGCTTTGGAAGCTGCAGCAAAGACAACCCATTTCTACAAAAACAACAACATTGACTCAAGATATTTCCACATGATAAAGCAGATCTTTAATGTTCCAAAAATGACAGTAACTCATTTCCGGATTTTTTTTTTAAGTTACGGCCTTTTGCCTTTGCACGGCAGTATAGCTACAGTAAAAGTGTCAATTCTGACAAGCAATTGGGAACCTATACTATTGTGCATACAGAACTGTAGGTACATGATTTGAGTAGGACCCCAGTCTGCCATCAACACATGCTCTACGTCTCTGTACTGTAAGTTATGATCTTCACTCTGACACATTTAGTACCTAATTATCATTCCACTTCTATCACATTTTAAGCATCACCCATAAACGTGTAGAATGGTGTTCGAGAATACAGTAATTGTCATTTTAGGAACTGACTCTGGCAAAAATGAGTCAAACACAATCCAACATGATCTCTCATGAGGCCTGAGTCACAACACAACAAGTGTACAGTCAACACGTTGTCCCCCACGGATGTTGTGCCACTCCCTGTGTGAATGGGTGACAGTGATTAAAACGTACGAAAAGAAAGAAAACTCTAGACGCATCGTTCGCTCAAGTTTTCGTCAAAACTGTCCCATTGGTGTCAGAGATAAAGCAAGGGACAAACAAACCGACAGGGACCCATCTATAGTCGTCTCCCTGATTTCATTGTGGTGGCCGATGACGAATGATCTCTCGTGAAGCCTCCGTTCTCTATTGTAATAAGACATTGCATTAGTCATGAAAGTATTACACCATGCGGCTGACATCAGTCATGCATATTGTCGGGTTTCTTTCCAAACAATATTCCTGTCTTGAGCGTACCCACAATCAAACACGCCCAGCTCTCCCCTGCGGCGCGCATCCCATGGTTTGTGTTTCCGTGGCAACAGTCTCCCACCCACCAGAAATGGTGTGTGTGTACAATATGTGTGCATGTGTTAATGAGTGTATACATATCTATATGTGTCTTAAGTCATGCATATGTGTCTGTGTGTGTGTGTGTGCGTGCGCGTGTGTGTGTGTGAGCACACATGTATATGTGCATATGTCTGTGGTAGAATAAGCATTTGTGTGTGTGTGTGTGTGTGGGGGGGGGGGGGGGGGAGGAGGGAGAGAGTGTAGGAATATCACTCTTCCCAGAGTTGCGGAGGCATCGATCCGTTGTCTCCTTCCTACGGTTCAGAGTGGTCGTGAGACGAGATGGAGTGGTCGTGAGGCGAGATGGAGTGGTCGTGAGACGAGATGCTGGCAAACATCTCAAGCTCAGTGTGGGCATCACAGACAGACGGAACCAGATCCATCAAACCATTGTGATCCACTTAAGTGGAGCAGCAAGATTGGTAAATGTTTTAACACGTCCCTCGGTGAAGATACGAAAAGACAGCTTCATGATATCGCCTCTCTTCAGATGAAGAGGTGCTACTGAAGGAAAGGTGATTATTGTTTTATGGTCGAAAGACGTTTTTTTCAAAGTGGCGGATAAGCCTCTACCGCCGTTATCGCTTTTCCTTTCCTCTCATTATCTTCTCTACACAATATCGCCCGGCTCAAACACATAGACGCCTGGCTCGAACACATAGATGCCTGGCTCGAACACATAGACGCCTGGCTCGAACACATAGACGCCTGGCTCGAACACATAGACGCCTGGCTCGAACACATAGATGCTTGGCTCGAACACATAGACGCCTGGCTCGAACACATAGATGCCTGGCTCGAACACATAGACGACTGGCTCGAAAACATAGCCGCCTGGTTCGAACACATAGAAGCCTGGCTCGAACACATAGACGGCTGGCTCTTATAGATACACAAGACTACAACAACACCCTGGAGTGTTACCGTTCACATGGCCTGTGTCTCCTTCTATAGTTCTGCCTGTTGCATGCTGGTGTGTTCTCTGCTGGAGGCTGCCTCCCCCAGTCTCTCTAAACCCAGCCTCCCCCCAGCTCCGACTCTCCCTAGATGGATAGAGACAGACGGATGAAAGCATGAGCTCATGACAGCCAATGCCAGATGACATCAAGCGCTCTGTCACAGTGGCTGGTGGGTGGGGAACGCTACGGGAATGCTAGCAGACGCCCAGCAGGTATTAGAGACTACTAGAGACACCAGACTGGGACACCTGATCGCTCCTCAGCAGGGGAGACTGTTCCCTATTGGTCATCGATGAAACGGTGTCACAGGTGCCATGGGGTGGTCCAGTGGTCTAGCACCGCGGTCTACAGAGCACACATGCCCATGTCGGCATGGGTTCTAATCCGGCCCATGCCCTGCTGACTTACAAAATGGTATACAGACTAACTTTTATAGCGCCTTGTTCCAAAGCGCTTTCAAATGGCCTCTCATTCACCCATTCACACACCAATGGCGGAAAGCTACCATGCAAGGCGCCAGCCCGCTAGGGAGCAATTTTGGGGTTAAGTGTCTTGCCCAAGGACACTTCGACATGTGGCCAGTCGGGGCTTGAACCGCCGATCTGCCAAGCTTGCGATCATTAGACGTCGACTCTTTTTTTTATTTTTTATTATAAAAATATTCTTTTAAATACAATCATAGCTATACATATTCATACATGTTCATTTTATAGCCTTCATTGTATTCTAATTCAAATAAAATAAATTAAAAACCAATAAATAAAAACAAAACACACGCATACCATTTTGGTATGAGATGCATCCATCTATTATTCCGTCAGTCCTTCATAACCAAAATAACCCTTTAACATAAATCAATAACATATGAATGCAACAAAAAAACATCTTCAAAAATCTATATCAAACTCCAACCCTCCATCCACCCCCACCCTTATAAACCCACAATCCCTAATAAACAACTTCTCAAAATCTTTTTGCCCTGTCTTGTGCATCAGTCCCACATTCTTCCTGACCAATCCCTCAAAGACTTTCCACACCGTTATCCACTTTCCCTCAAATCTTGCTAAATTTCTCCTCAAATAAATTGCATACCTAGCCTGTGATAATACATAATTTAAACACCATATATTCACTCCCCTCCTCTTTCCCTCCACCCCAAAAACCACCATCCTCCTCCACTCCTGCATCCCCACCACCTCCACCCCCCAGTGCTTCTTCACTAGTCCTTTCAACCTTTCTTTGAATCTCTTCATTTCTCTACATTCAAAAAGCATATGCATTAAGTTCTCATCCTGTATCCCACACACATCACACTCCCTCGAAACTGTTCTGTCTACCTGATGCAACACCACCTTAGTATAAACCCTGTTATGCCTGAGCATAAAATCAAAATGTGTACATTCTAAACTATTATATTTTAAAAATAAATTCCTCCATATGTTCTTCACCTCCAATCCTGGGAACACCTGCCTCCACACCTTCTCTGCCGCAGGCTCCTTCACTCTGCTCTCCAACAGTGCCCAGTAGCACTCCTTCACCTTAACAGCTGAGAAGTCCCGCACTGTTTCCCCTTTCCCTAGTCTTAACCTAGGTAACTCTGTTTGCTCCTTCCCTCTTAACTCCCTATCTAACCTACTCACCCACTCCCCTGGTATACTCTGCTTTATTTTATTATACATGCTCACTATTTCTCCCTTCCTCATCTCCTCATCTGTTTCCTTAACAACTTCTATAATTGCCTGCTCTGATAGGAACCCTGGCACTACCTCATACCTAAAATCCCTTACTCTAATCAGTCCTGCCCTCCAGAAACTCCTAGATTCTAACATTTTCCCCTCTCTTCTTATTACAGGGTTCAATAAAACTGGAACATTTAGTATCTCCCCTCTCTTCTCACACTCATATCCTACCTCAGGCAAAAAACTACCCCAGGCTTTAAACACCTCTTTATAGAATTCCGGCACCCTGTCATACATCCGTGCTTTAAAGCACATCAACAACCCATAATCCCCACACCCCCCACATCTATGTACCCATTCCCAGAAAGTATCCTTTCCATCCATGTCCTTCCTCCCCATACAAAACCCTTTTGACTGTTCTGACTCTCATTGCCCTCATCTTTACCTCCAAATCTACCAGTTTCAACCCTCCTTTATAATAATCTGCTACTAATACATCATACGCTATTTTAACTCCCTTTCCTCTCCACAAAAAATCTGACACTAACATCCTGGTTTCTTTTAGAACCCACTCTGGTACATTCAATACTCCTAATACATAAACATATTTTGACATTAACAGTGCATTAACAATTACAACTTTTCCCTTCAGTTTCATGTTCCTTTGCTTCCAATAATTCAATGTTGTTCTTATTTTATTCAAAACCCCTGTCCATGTGTAATCAACAGCCTCCCTGTCATCCTCTCCAAGATATATCCCCAACACTTTTATCATCCCCTTTACAATTTTCAAATCAAAAACACAATTGTCTGTATTCTTATAGTCCCTTACTCTAATCAGTCTCTAATCTTATAGTCCCAAGATGGCCGCGCGCTTAGACGCTGCAGCTGGGGGGGCTACCACACTGGTGTTTCATTGTGTTTTTAATTACATTTGTATGTTCACTTTTTTTTAGTACTTATAGGGAACAGTTGTGTATATAGTACCTACAGCAGGCTCGACTTATTAGAAGTCGGCACGCAAAACGACAAGATAGTTACGGCGGATTTCCTGGAGCAATACAGGATTGACAAGGACATCGCAAGGCTACCGGGAGAGCCCTGGTTCACAGTCCCCTCCCTGAGGCGGAAACGCCGGCGGCGAGACCGTAGGAAACGGCGAGGCCGCCGGGGAGGCCTGCTAGCAAGATTGAGACGCAGCCCAAACAAACCAGCTTTGCCAAGCATTTTCCTCTCTAACGTCAGATCCCTGACGAACAAGATGGATGAACTGAGACTACAGGTGGCCAAAAACAACATCGTAGGGGATAGCTGTGTGATTATTCTGACCGAAACCTGGCTAAATGACAACATTGTGGACGCTACTGTTAGCTTGGAGGGACGAACGCTGCACCGCGCTGACCGAACGCTGCTTAGTGAGAAGACCCGCGGAGGCGGCCTCATTATATCTACGAAGGACAGCTGGTGCTTAAACACGAAAACTGTAAGTAGCCACTGCTCCCCAGACCTGGAATACTTGACTGTTAAATGCCGACCCACATACCTCCCTAGGGAGTTTAACGCGGTGCTAATTACATGTGTGTATATAGCGCCTAGCGCAGACAGCAGAGTAGCATTGGCGCGACTATATGAAGTCATCAGTAGCCAACAAAGCACTGATCCACAGGCTATTCACATCATAGCGGGGGACTTTAATCATGTCGACCTGAAGGCAGTACTACCCAAGTTCTATCAGCATGTGAAATGTGCAACGAGAGGAGAAAAAACACTGGATAAGGTATACACCAACATCAAACGTGCTTACAAGGCTAGTCCGCTAGCTCATCTAGGCATGTCTGACCATGTGTCAATCCTCCTGATTCCTGCATACACTACAATGGGGAAAAGTGCTCCCATCACCACTAAGACTGTCAGAACCTGGCCAGAAGGGTCCGCTCCACTGCAGATCTGCCTAAATGACACCCTATGGCAGGAATATGAGCATGAGGACCTGGAACAGTACACGTCGTCGGTTCTGAACCACATAGTGAACTGCACCAACTCAGTCACCGTGGACAAACGGGTCCGGGTCTACCCCAACACGAAGCCATGGATGACTGGGAAGGTCCAAAAACTGATCAACGAGAGGGACAACGCCTTCTTCGCAGGGAAGAGCACACCGCTGTACAGCTCCACCAGGGCCAACCTAAAGCGCGGCATCAAAGCGGCCAAGGCAGAGCACAGAGAGAAGATTGAGGAATGCCTCCTGAGCAACGACTCCAGGCGGATGTGGCAGGGGGTTCAGCAGATGACAAACTTCAGAGCCAACAGGCTCACAGCCGCAGAGGACGACCCCCTGCTGGCGGGAAAGCTGGACACCTTCTACGCCCGGTTCGACGAGGGGCGAACGGAGGTAACCGCAACACAAACACCACTCTCTCCAGCTCTCAGCAGCCTCACCCTCACAGAGCATGAGGTGAGACGCGTACTGAAGGCGGTGGACCCCAGGAAAGCCTCGGGCCCGGATGGCGTCCTGGGACGGGTGCTGAGAGACTGCGCCGACCAGCTGGCCGGGGTTTTCACCAACATCTTTAACCAGTCCCTGTCCCAGGCCACCGTCCCACCCTGCCTGAAAACCTCAACTATCATCCCAGTCCCGAAGAAAAGCACGGTGAGCTGCCTAAACGACTACCGCCCGGTGGCACTCACACCAATCATCATGAAGTGCTTCGAGAAACTAGTCAGGGCCCACATACTCACACGCCTCCCGCCCAACCTGGATCCATACCAGTTCGACTACAGAGCCCACAGGTCCACAGAGGACGCCATAGCGACGACTCTCCACGCCACTCTATCCCACCTGGAGAGGGGAAACAGCTACGCGAGACTGCTCTTCGTGGACTTCAGCTCCGCCTTCAACACCATCCTTCCAGACAGGCTAGTGACCAAACTACTAGACCTGGGTCTATCACACTCTATATGTGCGTGGATCAAGGACTTCCTGACCGACCGCCCCCAGAGGGTGCGGGTGGGCCCCCACACCTCCACAGCCCTCAGCATCAGCACTGGGTCCCCCCAGGGCTGCGTGCTAAGCCCCATCCTCTACAACCTCTACACCCACGACTTCACCCCCGTCCACCCCAGCAACTACATCGTAAAGTTTGCAGACGACACCACCGTGGTGGGATGTATCTCGGGGGGGGGACGAGGCGGCGTACAGGGATGAGGTAGAGCAACTGAGCAAGCTGTGCAAGGTTAACAACCTGCTGCTAAACAAGTCAAAGACCCAGGAATTCATCGTAGACTTCAGGAGGAAAAAGTCCGAGATCCAGCCCCTGCTCATCGACGGAGAGAGCGTGGAGAGAGTCTCAACCCTCCGATTCCTGGGACATCACATGCGGGATGACCTGGCCTGGAAGGACAACACAAAAGGCACCATCAAGAGGGCACAACAGCGGCTATACACCCTGAGATGCCTCAGGAAAGAACACAACAAGCAGGAGATACTGGTGGCCTTCTACCGCGGCGCAGTGGAGAGCATCCTCACCTTCGGCATCTGCAACTGGTTCTACAGCTGCACAACAGCGGAGAGAAACGCGCTACAGAGAGTCGTGAGAACAGCACAGAAGATCACCGGCGCCCCCCTCCCCTCTCTGGAAGAGCTGTACAACACACGCTGTCTCAGGAAGGCCTCCAAGATCTCCAGGGACCCGACCCACCCTGGGCACGTACACTTTATCAGGCTGCCCTCGAAAAGGAGGTACAGGACCCCGGCCGCTAAGACAAACAGACTGAAGAACTGCTTCTACCACAGGGCCGTCAAGGTCCTGAACACAGCAAAGGCCTAAGTTCTGGGCCCAGGACAGTCTGGTCGGATTGTATGGCAGCTAGTGCTGAGGCACAAACATGTACATTTCAAGCCTGCAAACTGTGACACTTTAAATAACGTGAAAAAATACTTTTGTGCAATATGACAATCCTAGTTGACTATCTGTGCAGTATAGTACAGTGGATTGTGTACATAGCCTTTATTTATGTAAACCAGCTCCTTACCTTCTTGTGATTTTATTCTTTTTCTAAAAGTTTTTTTTTTTTCCTTTCCTAACACCAGGGGAGCCACCCCTCCTAAATTTCGTTGTTTGGTACCTGTACTGTAGCAATGACAATAAAGTCCATTCATTCATTCATTCATTCATTAATTCATCCATTCACTCCCCCTATACACAACATTTCAGACTTGTCAACATTCACTTTTGCACCAGAAGCCTTTCCATATATGTTTACACACCCCATTATTTTGTTCACACTATTTACATCCCTGACAGTACATGTCGTGTCATCTGCATATTGATGGATTATGCTAACTCCTCCCCCCGGCATATTTATTCCTTTAATGTCTTTCTCCTGCTTAATATAAGCTACCAATGGCTCCACATATATGCTATATAGCAATGCTGACAGTGGACACCCTTGTCTTATTGATCTCCCCAAAGGGAAGGAGTCAGTCAATAATCCATCTATCTTTACTTTACTTCTTGCATTCTTATATAATAATTCAATCCAATCCCTCATAACAGTCCCGATCCCAAAATGTTCCATTGTTTCCAATAAAAAAATATGTTCCACCCTGTCAAAAGCCTTAAATCCAAAGATAACAATAAACCCCCTTCCTCCCTCATGTCCTTCACAACATCCCTTAATGTGCACATATTCTCTGCCACATCCCTCCCTGGGACTCCATAGGCCTGGGTAGGTGCAATCATGTTTTTCATTACTTTATTCAATCTATTAGCTAATACTTTTGCTATGGTTTTATAATTACAATTAAGTAATGATAATGCTCTATAATTCTGTAATTTGTTCCTGTCCCTTTTACCCTTATACAATAAAGTGAGCACCCCCAAGCCCATAGAGTCCGGAACCACCCTTTTATTCCCCATACACATATACACTCTGCACAATATAGGGGCCAGGATGTCAACAAGAGCTTTATAAAATTCAGCCGTCAACCCATCCGATCCCGGACTCTTATTTGGGTTTAACCCCATGATGACTGTCTTAACCTCCTCCACCCTTAGGTCTGCATCACACATTTTCCCTTCTTCTTCTGTCACCCTAGCTTCCACTGCTTCTAATACTTTATTCATACATTCCTCATTCACACCCCCAGATGTATATAGGTCTGTATAAAATGACTGCACAGTATCCATTATTCCCACTAAGTCTGTTATTATTTCACCTTTATCATTCTCTAATTCCTTAATTTTCCCTTTCTCTTTCTGTCTCTTCTCTAAACCTAAAAATAATGCTGTACTCCTTTCTCCCTCAACCACATACCTTGCCCTACTCCTTACTAAAGCACCTTCGCACTTTCTCTTCTCTAACTAACTCAAATCTTCCCTCACCCTCAAATACTCTGTTAAATCATGCCCTGGAATATTATCAACTCTCTCCTGTTCTATTGCTAACCTTTTCTGCAAATCTCTTTCCTCCCTCACCCTCTCTTTCCCTCTCCGTTTTGCGAATGCTATTATTACAGCTTTTAATTTATCCTTCATCCCTTCCCACCACACACACACATCACTCTCATAAATCTGGTCTTCCATAGCAACACTCACACACTCTCTTACTATCACCCCAAAACGTATATCTTTAAGTAAACTTGCATTAAAGCACCATGTCCCTCCTCTTCCCCCTACGTTCCCCGCACCTAGCTGGAAAGACTGAGCATCGTGGTCACTAAAGGCCATAAACCGATACTCAACCCTTCCAACCAGGTGCCTCACCTCCCTCTTCACTAAACACAAATCGATCCTTGATTGTCTCAAAACCCCCATCACCATTTGTCTCCTTGAAAAAACCTGTGCATCAGGGTGCCCCTCCCTCCATATATCCACCATTCCTCTTGTGCGCATCATTTCTAATAATACTGGGCGTGACGGATCATTCCTAAATTTCACCCCCCTTGTTACATCTAACCTATCCACCACCACATTATAATCCCCAACCATAATACAATTCCCAACACATTTATCTTTCAATGATTCCCAAAAAACTTTCCTATATTTGTCCACATTTGGTGCATATATACAATACAGTGCATACTCTATCCCTTGATATTCAAACCCCACTCCCACCACTCTTCCCTCATTATCACTCATTATATTCCTTACATTGTTCACCACCCCATTCTTTACCAAAATAGCCACCCCACAAGCATACACTGTTCCATTGCTCACATAAACTTGTCCATTCCACCTCCTTCTTACCTCCTCCATTATGTCCTCTGTCCAATGCGTCTCTTGGAGGCATATGATCTCCTCTCTGTATGCTGCCAACACAAGCTCCATCTTCTTCCTATCCCTGAGTCCATTTGTGTTGACAGCAACAACCCTGACCATAGTCAAGACACACAAAAAAAGTTACATATGCACTGCCATGTAATTTTCCTACCTTGGTCTTCTTCCCTCGTGCACCTTTTGCACCCCTTCCCGATCTTGTCCTCGCCCTCTGTACATCCGCGTATAGTCCTTCATCTGAACCTTTTCTTTTCCACCCGCCCTCTGTTGAAGGCCCTGCCTCATCCATCTCTCCATCCCTCACTGCGTTGTCGAGGCTGGCTCCAATCTCCTCTCTCTCTTTACCCTCCACTTCCACCGGACCAGGCCCCTCCGCTCCTCCCTCCACTTCCGGCTCCATCTGGGTCTCCTCCACCACCTCAGCTTGTCCTCCTCCTTCCGTCACGTCTTCATGGCTCCTTTCCCCACCTTCTCCTTGTGTCTCCACCTCTTCCTCCTCCACCACCTCCTCCTCTCCCTCCATCTCCTCTTCTTCGTCCCCCTCCACCTCCACCTCCACCATCTCCTCCTCCACCTCCACCTCCACCCCCTCCTCCTCCTTCTCCTCCTCCTTCTCCTTCTCCTCCTCCTCCTCCTCGTCACTGCTCACTCTCTCTCCTCCATCATATCTCCTTCCCATGCATTCACGTGCATAATGTCCTTGTTTATTGCACTTAAAACATACAAACTCCGGGCATTCTCTTATAACATGTCCTGGCTTGATGCACAGCCTACACACCCTTACTTGTTTGTCATGAATAACCCTAAAGTGATCCACTCCAACCAGGGTCTCAAACTTAGTCGAATATGGTAACGACCTCACCTCTTCGGTGAACTTCACCTTCATGTATCTCGTCCCGTCTGCTATGTCCGTTCCCGGCCACGTCTTTCTCTTAATCGGTGACACCGCCTTCACCCCCCACGACTCCAGCCTGTACCTTATCACGTCATCCTTCAGATATACCGGGAGATTTAAAAATGAGACCACCATTTCATCCACTGCCAAGTCCTTTCCCATTATTCTCACGTTTTTTATCATAAAACCATCCGTGAGCTTGTCCTTCCCTCTCCTCGATGCCAGCGTGATTTCATATTTTCTTTCTCCTTTATCCCGACAGCCCTCCACATTTCCACACACCTCCTTTATTCCTTGTAGCATTTCCATCATAGTGATATTACTTCCCTGCTCCAGTCGCACTTCCACCGTTAAACTTGCGTCGTACCGTTTGTCCGTGTTGCTTTCCTCGTCGTCCATTCCGTTCGCTGTGTTCGTTGCCATGCCGTCCGTCCTTAGAAGCCCCCGATCAGCACGAAGCTGTCGGGGTACTCAAAACCCTAAACTCACTTAAATATAGATGTTATTATAAAGTTATCTTGTTGTTTGTCAAAAAACACGCTCAAACTTTCTTCTCAGACCAAACGCACCTGTTCACCTTCCGCTCATGCGCATAGACAGCGGCTCTACCTCCTGCGCCACAACCGCCACACTTGCCCTCTTATCCTTACTTTCCTGTCTATTGTTACGGGTCTACTTAGATCGATGCCATCGGCTATCGACTTGTTTGGTTGTTTTCTGCATGACCCGTGTGTAGGTGCTTGTTCCCTTCACTTTGATATTACATGGCTGAACTTGATACACGTGTCTGTCATCATTGCTGCATCATACCATACACAAACATGGTGTCAGAAGCTGCTGAACTCACGTTAGCGGAATATTAGATAATATGGAGTGAGTACAGGTAGAGTAGCCTATGTCTGGATCGGAATCAAGTGATTCGGAGACTTTAGAAGACGAGACAAGTCAGCGAGCAACGATAGCTAGCATGGCAGCCATTACTTTTCCACCCCCTTCACCCATGAGCTTCACGGGCGATTGGAGCGTCAATTGGGACATATTCCGGGCCGAATATGAGGACTATGTCATCGTTACTGGCATAACTGAAAAGGACAAGAAAATCCAGGCTGCAACTCTGAGGACCGTGATGGGAAGTGAATGCAGACATATATACCGTCACAACTTAAATCTTTCCGAAGAGGATCAGGGCGATGCTGCTATCATACTGGCCGCGTTGGAGAAGTATTTCAAACCTACCAAGAACACAATATATGAAAGGTACGTCTTCGGGAGCTGCAAACAGGAGGAAGGAGAATCTATAGACGGTTTTGTGACCAGGCTGAGAGAAAGGGCAGCAACCTGTGAGTACGGACAGTTAAGAGATGAGATGATTCGTGACAAAATTGTACTGGGTGTTGGTAACGAGAGCATAAGGCGCAGATTGCTTAGAGAAAAGCAACTGACGTTGATCACAGCAATTGACATGTGCCGCGCAACGGAGCAGACAGACATTCGTATGAGAGCGATGGAGATAGCAAGTCCTCCGCACGTGGAAACGGTGCTCGCCGTTGCTAGGCAACAATCTAGGCAACAACAATCCAGGCAAAACCAATGGAGGCAGAGCAATTCACCCAGAGCTGTAGACGCAGGCTATGCATGTAAATACTGTGGCAACTCGCATGCAAGGGGCAGAGATCACTGCCCAGCATTCGGAAAACAATGCAAATCATGTGGAATAAATAATCACTTTGCTAAAGTGTGTCAAAAAAGCAAAAGACCCACTGAGGGAAAGATACACTGCATGGAAAATACAGCTGAGAGCTCAGAACAAAACAGTGAGGAAGACATATACATGCATGAGTCAATTGGTGCAGTGCAAGCCAAAGGGAAGAAATGGTTTGTAACATTACGTTTTCACAACAAGCCACAGCAATGTCAGTTGGACTCTGGAGCGACATGCAATGTAATGAGCCTTCATGACAAGAAAAGGCTGGCACCCAACGCACCACTCTGCCCAAGTGAGGCTAGACTAAAGCTGTACTCCGGGGAAACACTGAGCTCCATAGGCATCTTTGAGACAGAATGTAGAGTAAGAGGTCAAACATACAAGCTCCCATTTGAAATAGTTAAGTCTAGGCAAAATCCTCTCCTGTCAGGCTCTACCTGTGAACGCCTAGGTCTCATGCAGTTCACAATCCCTGAGGACGTGCTCAAAGTGGAACATGCACAGCCTGGAGCCCTAACCAAGGAGCAGCTGACTAACAAATACAGTGATGTATTCAACTCACCTGTGGAATCTCTACCCGGGGAGGTCCACTTTGACCTAGATTCCAGGGTTCCTACAGTTCAATGTGCCCCTCGCAATGTTCCCATTGCAATGAAAGCAGCAGTCAAAGCCCAGCTGGACAAGTACGAGGCTGACGGCCACATGGCGCCGGTCACAGACCCAACTGATTGGATCAGCAACATGGTTATTGTAAAAAAAACAGACAAGCTCAGACTATGTATAGATCCTAAGTTCCTGAACAAGGCCCTAAAGCGCTCTCATTACATCATGCCTACTCTGGATGATGTCCTGTACAAACTACCGAAGGCAAGAGTATTCACCTTAGTGGATGCCCGAGATGCATTTCTACAATGCAGACTTGACTACGAGAGCAGCCTCATGACCACATTCTGGACCCCCTGGGGGAGGAAACGCTGGCTTAAGCTACCATTCGGAGTGTCTGTGGCACCCGAGGTGTATCAGCGAAAACAACACGAGCTCCTGGCTGGACTCAAGGGCATCGAGCCCATTGCGGACGACATCCTGGTTGTGGGTTGTGGGGACACAGACAAAGAGGCTGAGAGTGACCATGATGTCAAGCTTTTGGCACTGATGGAACGCTGCCGTGAGGTCAAGCTGCGGCTAGGGTTGAAGAAGCTGCAGTTCAAAGTAGCTGAGGTCCAGTTTCACGGCCACATCCTCTCATCCACAGGGCTGAAGCCTGACCCAGAGAAGGTGAGGGCCATCATCGAAATGCCCAATCCAACTGACGCAAAAGGGGTGCAGCGTCTGATTGGCTTTGCCAACTACTTGGCCAAATTCATGCCACACTTATCAAGTGTCTGTGAGCCGTTGCGACGCTTGCTGGACAAGGAAACCCCCTGGCATTGGCTACCCAAACACGAGGCGGCAGTTCAAGAACTCAAGTCTCTAGCTACAACCATGCCTGTCCTGCGCTACTATGATGTGACCAAGCCAATCACAGTCCAGAGCGACGCCAGCCAGAATGGTCTCGGATGCTGCCTCATGCAGGAAGGACAGCCCATCGCGTTCGCTTCGAGAGCTCTTACCCCCACAGAAAAGAACTACGCACAGATTGAGAAAGAGTGTCTCAGCATCGTCTTCGCCTGTCAGAGGTTTCACTACTATCTATATGGCCGCGACCTGATCACAGCGGAGACAGACCATAAGCCCCTAATCTCCATTTTCAGCAAACCTCTCCTCAACGCTCCCAAGAGGCTTCAGAGCATGCTCATGACCTTACAGAACTACAGTCTGACGGTCATCTACAAACCAGGGCCTGAAATGTTCATCAGCGACACGCTCAGCAGAGCTACAGCAGGATGCACCGGCAGAGGAACAACCTACCAGCGGCACGCTATCTGCTCCCTGCAACAAGAGCAAGAGGAGATACAGCATGTGAACCAGGCAGACTACTTGAATGTAAGTGACCAGCGTCTCGAACAAATCAGGCTGCACACTGACCGAGATGAATGCCTGCAGGCACTTAAGTCCACAGTTCTCATAGGCTGGCCAGATGTGAGAGAAGAAGCACCTCTCATTACCAGAGAATACTGGCCTTACAGAGATGAAGTCAGTGTACAGAACGGTGTTCTATTCCGGGGGCAGAAAGTCATCATCCCAAAATCACTACGCCCAGAGATGCTTACGCGCATTCATTCAAGTCACACAGGAGGAGACGCATGCTACCGACATGCTCGAGAGACATTGTACTGGCCGAACATGCAGGCAGAGATAAAGGATTTTGTGGGCACCTGCTCAACCTGCAATGAGTATGCTCACAAACAGCAAAAGGAGACCATGCTCTCACATGAACTGCCCACCAGGCCGTGGCAAATTCTGAGCATGGACCTGTTCAGTCATAGGCAGAAGGACTATCTTATTATAGTCGACCACTATTCTGACTTTTGGGAAGTTGAGCTCCTCCCTGACTTATCTGCAGAGACAGTCATCAAGCGATGTAAGGCACAGTTCGCTCGGCATGGCCAGCCAGAGAGGGTCATCACAGACAATGGCCCACAATTTACCTCTCAGTTCTCACGTTTTGCCTCTGAATGGGAGTTTGAGCATGTGACCTCCTCTCCAAGGCACCCGAAAGCAAACGGCAAGGCAGAGTCGGCCGTCAAGATTGCAAAGAATCTGCTGCGCAAGGCTATGCGTGACAGTGACGACCCCTGGAAGGCCATACTACACTGGAGAAATACTCCCACCGAAAGCATGAACAGCAGCCCGGCACAACGTCTCATGTCTCGTCGGCTGAAGACCTCTATTCCAGTGACAAACAAGCTGCTGGAACCAGTCGTTGTGGTAGGAGTCACTGAAAAGCTGCGCCACAGGAGGCAGCTTGCCAAGTCTTTCTATGACCGGTCCGCCCGGGACCTGCCGGAGCTGGCAGTCGGGGAAACCGTCCGAATGAAGCCCCTGCCTACTGACAACACTGGCATCTGGAGGGCTGGGACCTGCCTCCGCAGGGTTGCACCGAGATCGTACCTGGTGGATGTCGACGGCTCCCTCTATCGACGCAACAGGGTGGACCTCAGAGTAGCCGAGCCGACTGCTACTCCGACCTACGAAGAGAATGACCCTGTGCCAGAGAGTACTGCTGCAGAGGCTCCCCCAACTGTGGCCGAGCCGAGCCCGGTCAGGTTCACACCTAGGACCTCACCTAGTCCAATTGGCACAGCACCATTTGAGGGACGCGCATACACTAGGGCTGGACGGCTGTCTAAGCCACCTGTGAGACTCAATTTGTAACCTAAACTATATAGGGCTGTTGCCATAAAATAAAAATGGAAAAAAAATGAAAAAGGAAAGACACAGAGAATACAGAAGTTAACAGAGACTGTTGTTACATTTTATATAAGAACAAACTTTTGTTATTTTTGCACTAGATTACTTTTGTTATTTTTGCACTAAGTTCTAAGGTGTTTGTGTTCACTTGGAAAAGGAGGATGTTACGGGTCTACTTAGATCGATGCCATCGGCTATCGACTTGTTTGGTTGTTTTCTGCATGACCCGTGTGTAGGTGCTTGTTCCCTTCACTTTGATATTACATGGCTGAACTTGATACACGTGTCTGTCATCATTGCTGCATCATACCATACACAAACATCTATCTTCACTATCTCTATCCAATCAAATGAAAAATATGAGTGGGACTGCCCCACTCAGAAAAAAATAACCTTTATAAAAAGAAAAGAAAGAAAGGGTGTTACAGAGGGAGAAGATCAAAACAGAGAGTCCAGAAGGCTGAACCATTCAGGCATCTGGTCAATTTGAGGTGAACGGATGCGTAATATCGTTCCAAAAAAGGTACTAAGGAATGGTAATAAAGAAAAGAAAACATGTACTGGTATGAGCTGAAGTATTGTACCATATGCTGTCATAGTGCTCTATTTTCAGCCAAGGCGAAACGGATGCAAGTCCAAACGCAGGCAGATTGGCAATCTGTGTTGGCAGTAGCAGGTGAAAATACCACTGTGCTGTAGCCCTGTCCCGCCTGCGCTCACGTGGTAAGGGTAGTGGTGAATAGCAGCATGGTCATGACAATAAGCAGGTCAAGTGTGTCATGAATGATAAAGTGGGTATGATCCTAACTCCAGAGGAGCAACGCCTGATTTTGGATGGTCGCCAAAGAACAGGGGACCAGGATGACAAGGAGGTAA
Organism: Nansenia antarctica; assembly: GCF_963989245.1. Taxonomy (NCBI): domain Eukaryota; kingdom Metazoa; phylum Chordata; class Actinopteri; order Argentiniformes; family Microstomatidae; genus Nansenia; species Nansenia antarctica. The sequence goes on from NC_137674.1 coordinate 72,811,880, forward strand.
AATCTCAAGGAAAAACAACCACACCTCAATATTTCTAAATCGTTTGTAGTTGGCTAAGAACCTATTCTGTATGTCGTTGTCTGGTACTTGTACTCGGCAATGACAATAACGTTGAATCTAATCTAATCTAAAATGCTCGAGGGTGTCTAACAGTAGCGCTAAAAGTAATTATTATTATAAATACGGCAGACGCAACCCTTCAAAATGATAGTCCACTCATGCCATGGTCCAAGGTATATGAACCAGACCATGCATAAACAGTGTTGTAATGTACAGAAATACCATCAAATAAACTGACTGGAATATATAAAATTCCCTTGACGTGCAGGTAACCAAACCGCCACAACAAGAACTCAAGGTGATTCGAGTGATGCCAAGGGCTCTGAAATAAATGATAAAACTGGGATCGAAATGGTCCCGGACCAGTGACATCCTGTGTGCTGACAAACATGCCCTTTAAAATAGCACTCAAATTTCAGACACATCACCTCAGTGTCGCTGTTGGGTTTTTACACCGTTAAAATGTAGCCTGTGTTGTATCTGATGCTGATAAAGCTACAGTCTGGAGCAGAGGGAGAAGGGAGGGAAAATCTGCAGGTCAAGCAAAAGGAGCAGCAGAGTGGCTGCCTTAGCAGAGCCAGAACATTGTATAGGCCCACTAATGCTTTCTCTCTCAGAATTGCAATTCTCTCGTGTTTAATTGTAGTTGTATTTATGATCAATATGGCTTGAAAACATTCATTTCCTGGGAAATCTATGGTTCTTAGGGGAAGTGGTATTAGCCACGTCCCTTTTTTAATTTGGGACATGTTTATCTCCTCTGAATAAGCTCTGAAGTTAATTCCTTAGCAGGCCTCAAGCTTGCTAATGTGTTTATTGTTTATTTGTCTGGAGCTACTGTAGGCCTACCATTTGTCACTTAGAGGTCTAGTAATTAACAGGATGAGTTAGTGTTTGTGTGTGTGTGTGTGTGTGTGTGTGTGTCTGAGTGTGTTTCTGTATGTGTGTGTGTGTGTGTGTGTGTGTGTGTGTGTGTGTGTGTGTGTGTGTGTGTATGTGTGTCATATCTGCTATTATCGGTAGCCGCTCAATATGGAGACGGCGTTGCTTTTTGTACCCTTAGAGTAGATACTGGTTTACAGTAATGCTATTGTGTCTGTTAACCCACATTTGAAACATCCTCTGTGTTAATATTATATGTGTTCGATGATCGCTGTACAGTCACAAACGTAAATGAATGTCTCCCAATTAACTCATTGCACTGTTAGTGTTTATGTCCTTAATGCACTTCAAATGTGTGTGTATGTGTGTGTGTGTGTGTGTGTGTATGTGTGTGTGTGTGTGTGTGTGTGTGTGTGTGTGTCTGTGTCTGAGTGTGTGTATGTGTGTGTGTCCGTGTGTGTGTGTGTGTGTGTGTGTGTGTGTGTGTGTGTGTGTGTGTGTGAGTGAACAGGATGATAACAGCAGCCAATAGACAGAGTACAGCGTAGTGTTTACATTCCTACCCCGAAGGGCAAACCATTTACCATGAAACCCCCGGCGGGGGACCTCTGTCACACACACACAGACCAGAGAGAAAATGAAAGGCATGAAAGGTGCTGGAGCTCAGCATTAGCAAACCGACTATGTGAAGAATGCTGTGTTGTTTTGTGCTGCATTCAGGAAAGTCTCCCAAGAATTCACAAGTGTGTATCTAGAGAATGATGCGGTATTCACATGGTAATATGAGGAAGTGAACCGTGAAGGACACAGCGTAAGCCTAGCATGAGTTAGCTCAACGCTAAACTCAGAAAATTCTACCTGAGCGTTGCGCCAGCGCTGCCTCAGTGCACTTCTGGCACGTTGGCAGGAGATCGCTGGAATAAATTATTCAGATATAGCACTTCCTCTGTGCTCCACACGAAGACACGTCTTCATTTGAGCAACAATGGCGGTGGTCTTGTCTTGGTGACAACAACTGTGTTAATGGGGGTGACAACCGTGAGGCTCCTCAGTGTTTCACCCAGCGGGACTGTTCCTTGTTCTTATAAATATGTGACAGGGTTTCATTAAAAGGTCCCCATCTCGGCAATTGTGAATGCTCGCAATCGAGCCAAACAAGTCTTGTTGTGAAAAAATGTGTTTTCCGGTTTTTGGCATAGGACGACAAACGAAGCGATGAAGAACCCACTCGATATCATATCCAACAGTTTTACATTCACTAAATACCTACTGTTAGTTAGCAAAGTCGGGTGGGGGGTATTATTCGTATTAGTGTGGCAGTGTGTGTAGCCACGCCCACCCCAGCTGTATTTAAGTAGCCATGTGCGTCTGAACCTGTTGACAAATTTACAAGATGGAGGCTCAAGGTCTCGCTAATGCTATCAACAGAATTTCAAAAGCAGGCAGAAATATAGACTGTGGGCAATTAATGAACTCCTTCATATTGGACTATACATAACGGGAACTCTGAACGGGAACTCCGAACTCCGAATCTGACGATGACAGATGACAACGGAATGTCAGACATTGATCTCCACATCAGTTCACTATTCTTGGGACAGTCGTCTGCAGACAGACCTTCTGCTGTGTTCTTGGGTAAGTTTTAGTGAGTTACATGTGTTGTTTACTAGGATTTTGTGTTGTTTACTTAGGATAGCCAAACAGTTATTTGTTGTTTTGTGAGTAAGGTAGATAGCCCCGTTGTTAGCATCAGTTATCAAACCTCTGAAACTGTGCTCACCACAATTATGCCACCCCTCTCCAAAACTAATAGGAGATGGTGGGAGGTAGAAATAGGTTGTCAAAGATAAAACATAATGAATAAATACATTTGTTGCAGACCTACTAAACATGCAACATAGTGTAATATGTTTCATGCACCATTTTAGTGTGTTTGTGTGTACCAGCTAGCCAAACAACTGTTAGCTTGTTAGCTAGCTAGGTAGCTTTGTTAGAGATAATGGATTATAGAAAAAGTAAATGCTTTTGTAATGAACGATAATGTTGTGTGGAATCAAAAATAATGATTAATTCATTGATATGTAGATTTGCTGTAGAATAATACTGTGAATTTAAATGATTTCACTAGCCTACTTGCAGTACACTGAGTCTATGGAAAACCTACAGAAGTGTCAACACCTCTGACCTGAAATTTGTGTTACAGAATGAGGAGGTGAGAGGTTCTGAGAGATGACACCTTGATGAGTCACCAGCACTTCAGGTATTTGTCATTGTCATTGTATAAGCAATTCTATTTTATGAAGATAGTAGTAGGCTATTTCGTTAAAAGTGGTGTTGGTAACAGTGGGCAATCATTTTAAATGTACTGTCTTCTTTTTTTATTACAGCTTTGATGCCCAGATGGGATGGGAAGGAACTACACCGAAGTCCCACTAGATGCTTTATGGACTATGAGGATAAATGCATGCACACAGACACAACATTATTATTTTTTACCATTCTATTATTGTATTGCTCAATTGTATCTTGCCTAATTTTTTCCATTGCCATGAATTTTACTCTCTTGTACTTGAATGAATGAATGAATGAATGAATGAATGAATGGTCTTTATTGTCATTGATATAGTACAGGTACCAAACAACGAAATTTGTGAGGGGGGGCTCCCCTGCTGCTAGGGAAAAAAAAAAAAAAAAAAAAAAGAAAGAATGGAAAAGAGCTGGTTTACATAAATAAAGGCTATGTACACTATCCACTATACAATACAAATAAAACACTGTGCTGTACTCTATGCTATGCTATACCTATTCTAACATTTCCTATTCTCTGAACCTTATGTACCCTAGGGTTGTCATATTGCACATAGTGTTATTGCACATTCATTTAAAGTGTCGCAGTTTGCAGGTTTGAAATGTACACAGTTGTGTTTCAGTATTACACTTGATTTCAATCTAGTAGCTGCCATCAATTTGTCTAGATTGACCAAGGCCTATAACCTAGGTCTTTGCTGTGTTCAGGGCCTGAATGGCCCTGGGGTAGAAGCTGAGCTTCAGTCTGTTTGTCCTTGCGAACATGGTCCTGAACCGCCTGTTCGAGGGCAGCCGAGCAAAGTGTTCGTACCCAGGGTGGGATGGGTCTCTGGAGATCTTGGAGGCCTTCCTGAGGCAGCGTGTGTTGTACAGCTCTTCCAGAGAGGGGAGGGGGGCGCCGGTGATCTTCTGGGCCGATCTCACGACTCTCTGTAGCGCATTCCTCTCTGCGGCTGTGCAGCTGGAGAACCAGATGCAGATGCAGTAGGTGAGGATGCTCTCCACTGCGCAGCGGTAGAAGGTCACCAGCATCTCCTGTCCGATGTGGTCTTTCCTGAGGACTCTCAGGAAGTAGAGCCGCTGTTGTGCCTTCTTGATGATGGCTGCTGTGTTGATCTTCCAGGACAGGTCATCCTGTATGTGCACCCCCAGGAATCGGAGGGTTGAGACTCTCTCCACGCTCCCTCTATCGACGAGCAGGGGCTGGACCTCAGATTTTTTCCTCCTGAAGTCCACGATGATTTCCTGGGTCTTTGACTGGTTCAGCAGCAGGTTGTTAACCTTGCACAGCTTGCTCAGCTGCTCTACCTCATCCCTGTACGCCGCCTCGTCCCCCCCCGAGATGCAGCCCACCACAGTGGTGTCGTCTGCAAACTTTACGATGGAGTTGCTGGGGTGGACGGGGGTGAAGTCGTAGGTGTAGAGGTTGTAGAGGATGGGGCTTAGCACGCAGCCCTGGGGGGACCCAGTGCTGAGTCTGAGGGCTGTGGAGGTGTGGGAGCCCACCCGCACCCTCTGGGGGCGGTCAGACAGGAAGTCCTTGATCCATGCACATATAGAGTGTGATAGTCCCAGGTCTAGTAGTTTGGTCACTAGCCTGTCTGGAAGGATGGTGTTGAAGGCAGAGCTGAAGTCCACAAAGAGCAGTCTCGCGTAGCTGTTTCCCCTCTCCAGGTGGGATAGAGTGGAGTGGAGAGTCGTCACGATGGCGTCCTCTGTGGACCTGTGGGCTCTGTAGGCGAACTGGTATGGATCCAGGTTGGGCGGGAGGCGTGTGACTATGTGGGCCCGGACTAGTTTCTCGAAGCACTTCATGATGATTGGTGTGAGTGCCACCGGGCGGTAGTCGTTTAGGCAGCTCACCGTGCTTTTCTTCGGGACTGGGATGATAGTTGAGGTTTTCAGGCAGGGTGGGATGGTGGCCTGGGACAGGGACTGGTTGAAGATGTTGGTGAAAACCCCGGCCAGCTGGTCGGCGCAGTCCCTCAGCACCCGTCCCAGGACGCCATCCGGCCCTGAGGCTTTCCTGGGGTCCACCGCCTTCAGCACGCGTCTCACTTCATGCTCTGTGAGGGTGAGGCTGCTGAGAGCTGGAGAGAGTGGTGTTTGTGTTGTGGTTACCTCCGTTCGCCCCTCGTCGAACCGGGCGTAGAAGGAGTTCAGCTTTTCCGCCAGCAGGGGGTCGTCCTCCGCGGCTGTGAGCCTGTTGGCTCTGAAGTTTGTCATGTGCTGAACCCCCTGCCACACCCGCCTGGAGTCGTTGCTCAGGAAGCATTCCTCAATCTTCTCTCTGTGGTCTGCCTTGGCCTCCCGGATGCCGCGCTTTAGGTTAGCCCTGGTGGTTCTGTACAGCAGTGTGCCCTTCCCTGAGAAGGCGTTGTCCCTCTCCTTGAGCAGTTTTTGGACCTTCCCAGTCATCCATGGCTTCGTGTTGGGGTAGACCCGGACCCGTTTGTCCACGGTGGCTGAGTTGGTACATCATGGGATGTAATAAACTTTTGGCACACATGGCAATAAGAAATCATGAATCTTGAATTATTATTATTATCATTATTATTATTATTAGTAGTAGTAGTAGTAGTAGTAGTAGTAGTAGTAGTAGTAGTAGTAGTAGTAGTAGTAGTAGTAGTAGTAGTAGTAGTAGTAGTAGTAGTAGTAGTAGTAGTAGTAGTAGTAGTAGTAGTAGTAGTAGTAGTAGTAATGTTTAGCTATTTAAACGTGTCAGCCCTGCAACAACCCCACTGACAGATGACAGGTAGATAATGAGAGGTAGTGTAATGGGGGAGTGGTTGTCTTGAGGGTGTGGTTGTCTTGAGGGAGTGATTAGGGTGGAGTTAACCAGCTATTGTTCCCACCCATTACCTCTGTACGGTCTCAGTACGGTGGTTCAGGGGGTATCAACATTCAAATATCCATGACTTCTTCAACTCGTTTCAGATTTCAATGTATGACACATTATTTTAAAGCTTACAATCTACCCTTTCATAATCTGGAAAAAAACAGAAAAAATATTTTTCTCTAGTTGTGGACTTTTTAACCATGCCCTGTCATATGTTTCCATATGATCTTTTTTTTATGAGAGTTCAAAAAGTGCATACATGTAGGAGCTTGAGCAAGACATGTTAAAAACCTAAGACAGATCAAGGGTTGTTGTTTGGAGATATCTCTCTGTTAGTTCTCCAATATAATGTATTGGTTTTGCACCATACTGTATCTCACTAATATATGAATGACAGTATACATATGAATTATGTATTTTTGCCAGTATACCAATGTGTGTCCTCTATGACTAACCCTAACCCACTTATAACAATGGATGTTTTCAAGGCTGTTTTTACAAACAAACACACAATTCGCCGACCACTTCACATTTTCCATTTCATCAAGCAGTCTCAACAGAACCCACAGACAAGGGAAGTGATATCCCCGATAAACAACCTCCTGAGCCCCCGACCCCCCCCCCCCCCCTCCCTCCTCGTCGTAACATGTCTTGTACAAAAACAAATCATTTTTCACACGCCGTGAAGGGAACAACACACTGTAGCTGGGAAAATGGAATCATTTGATCAGTTTTCCAATTTCTGTGATTGGATTCCTCCAGTTGGAAACAGGTATTGGATCTCATCTCAGCCTCACTCCCAGGCGTTCTGCACCAGCGCTAACCTCTCCCTGTGTCTGCCTCTTACTGTAGGAGCAGCAGGGGCAATGATCAATCCCTCTGGCTCTGGATGGAAAGAGGCAGGCTTAACCACAGACCTGGGAGCTTTAGGTGCCAGTTTTTTTTTTTCGTTGCTCCGTTGCTACGGCAACAAGCATGTCCGTAAGGGAACATGTGAAGCTGGAGCCCTGGAGAGTTTTTACACGAGTGTTTTTGGCTTCCGGATGTGTTTGGCTTTGGTTGTTGGAGCTTTGGTTCTGCTTCTACCTGGATTTAGTGCTATGTTGCCCCCATGATTGATTGTAGATTGAGGCAAACTGGTTTTTAATGTCTCCCTTTTCTCTGGGATAGAAAGTGATCCAACTGATTTCCCAGGCTGTTAGATGGGGATAACTCCTAGGTGATGTGAGGTTTCATTCTCAATTTGACACGGTCTTGCAGAGCTAATCCATTTTAAATGCAGTTCTGCCATATTCAAAATCTGCTTTCTGGTCATTTATGTTCTATGCAACGTTCACAGTTGTCAACAACACGTATTCTACTATGTGAGTATTTCATTTATTCCAAATAAAATAATGTTACAGGTTACCCCTCTTATGTGATACCATGGGATCCTTTGTGACCACAGAGAAGCATCGCTTCACCCTCACAAGAAGGGCTTTAATTTTTCAGACAAGGAGCAATTAAACATCTAAAATAACCTATGCTTTAAAAGAATCATTGTGTCGCTGTTCGTTTTCCAAACACATTAGCTGGTCCTGTGTGAGGAACATTGCTCACTAATTGCGCCATTATGTCATGTCTCTGTAGCTGAACGGTCGCGTTGATGCTCATTCCACAGCAAGCGTGTCCTCAGGGAGACTGGAAATGCACTGTATACTTCCAGCCTCACCGATGAATTATTACTAATACAACACAGACACATACAAAGAGACAATACACGCACACACACACACACACACACACACACACACACACACACTAATACAACACATACAAAGAGACAATGCACAAACACACCCACACACATACACATACACACACACACACACACACACACTATCTCTCTCTCACACACACACACACACGCACACTCACATACACACACACATACAAAGAGACAATACACACACATACTGTACATACACACACACCTCTACAAGGTTACTTGAACAACAGATCCTAATTCTATGGAAGAGAGTGACAGAACCTGTTTACCTCCCTCCGATGTTGCCTCCCCCCCACCCCACCTATCCCATCCTCCCCCTTTTAGTGTTTTCTATTACAGAGGACCAACGTGATATTTGAATAAGTGATGAAGCATTTATGAATTATGCATTCATTTGTTTAATTAAATATAGATCAGTAGCACAGTTTGTCCTCTCCCCTCGCTGAAGAAGACGACTAGGTAGACATCCTTAATCTCACTCCAGTGTAATGCGCTCTCAATGTTTCCGCTTTTAAATAACATTAAATAATACATTTGAAAGAGATGGGTCCTTCAGCTTCAAGTGTCTATTATCAACACTGATAGATCATAGAATGTGTGTCTAGCACAACTCTGCTTTTCCCACAAGAAATGCATTTCTCCCCTGATAGCTGACCATGATATCATTAGTGTCATTTTAAACACATTTTAAGTTTTGTTTTGAATGCCAAACTAAGTCTAACAAAATTGGCCCACAATTTTTGCCTTGTTCTTTTCGAAAACTGTTTGCTCGCTGCAGTAATTACTGTTCTCTACAATGACACAATGTGGAATATCAGAGAGTGTATAATGTGTATAATGAGACTTGTAGATATAGTGCCTGCTGGTAATTTACATATTTTCATACTGAAGCAATAATGATCAGTGAAGCTGCTATGTTCCCGAGGGCCAAGGCAAGATACAACACAAGAGAATCAGCCACTCCACAAATCCTCCCACTCCCATTCATATTCAAATTTAATTTATCATCCATAAATGAAGGAATTCATGTTCTCAGCTTTGGGGACAGGCGCATCATGCACAAAATACTGTACCAACATTGTGCTACAAGGCTTTGCAGCATTCACATTCAAATTCATTTTTTTTTCAGGGGATTTGTAGCAGTTGATGTAAAATAACATGGGGTTATGGGCTTGGCAGAGCAAAACTTCATAAAGTGCACCTTGAGTTCAGCATTTGAAAAAAAGGTGTTACTTTTTCAACCCTGACCATATCACAGAGACAGTGCCGCAAGAGTTAACATACAACATGGACACTAGGATCTTGATTTGATTTGGATTTGATTTTTAGACTTTTAGCCCGATTGGGCTATTCTTCCAAGAGTCCATAGCATAAAACAGTTAATACAAATAACAGAAACAGAAAACACAAACATTCAACACATTTACACGCATTGATGGCATCATACACACAACACAACCTATTTGAAATAATACATATATGCCATACCACCTTGCAATCTACCGCTACAATACATCCGCACCAGTATTGAGAAGGTGTTTTCCTCTCTCACCTGGAGTGTAGTGAAAGAGGTTCTCTCTCCGTATTGACATGTCAAGCTAAGGGATCCACAGCAAATACACTGAGCCTCCTGCCTCCATCACCAGGCTCTCCTCAGGATTACAGGCTTAAATCACTCCCCTGCCTGCGTTAGCTACTCATAGCGAGGCCTGAGGACATGTGAGTGAAATGGGCAAAATGACTGATGGGGAATAAGATGAGGTGTGAGGAGAATAAAGGATGAGTGTGTGTGCAGGTGCATGCAGGGATACAAGGTGTCCCAGGCTGTCTGTAGTGACCCAGTCCCATGAGGCCAAAGATGGGACATTTGTTTCTTTGAGAAAGGGTAGCAAGGTTTTAACACATTTGATAGTACACGCGCACACACACACACGCACGCACACACATACAAGGTGACAAACACGCACGCATGCACACACACACACACACACATACAAGGTGACAAACACGCACACACACACACATACAAGGTGACAAACACGCACACACACACACACACACATACAAGGTGACAAACACGCACGCATGCACACACACACACATACAAGGTGACAAACACGCACACACACACACACACATACATACAAGGTGACAAACACGGACACACGCACACACATACACACAAGGTGACAAACACGCACACATGCACACACACACACATACAAGGTGACAAACACGGACACACGCACACACATACACACAAGGTGACAAACACGCACACATGCACGCACTCACACACATACAAGGTGACAAGCACACACACACACACACACATACAAGGTGACAAACAAACACGCACACACACACACACACACACACACGCCCAGTACCCCTACTCCTCCCACAGGGACCGCGGCAGGTTTCACAGGTGTGTTACATCATCACAGAGCTGCCTAGCCCCACTCTAGGAAGCTCCCTCCCGAGGCACCGCCTAGTGTACCAGAGCAACAGCTCCTATCCCCTTAACAGCTCTTATTCTGTCAATCACACAGGCAGAGCCGTAGGAACAGGGAGAGGGGGGGGGGGGGTCTTCCTCTCATGACAGCTCCTGATTGGTGACCCAACAGTGGAACAACATCTGTTTTCACTTCGGTTCTGTGTTCAGGTTGTCCCAAGCCCACTCACGACTATATTGTCTGTACACGGGCCCACTGTTTCCACTCTGTAAGCAACCCAACATGTTGCAGACGATACCCATTTAATCATTACACTTGTCGCACGTTACATTAGGCTCTTGAATTTAAGCCTGGTTCTAATTACTTATCAAGAAAACGTGATCATGTGGTCGTTAATTCACTTTGCGGTAGCGAGCGCGGAACGTGACTAAACTCGCGAATACCGACAGGGGTAGTGGTGGTCTAGTGGATAGTGAGTTGGACTTGGGATCGGAAGGTTGTGAGTTCAAATCCCGCCTGAAGCCACACCACTACTAGTGTGCCCTTGGGTAAGGCACTTAGCCCTCAGTTACTCCAGGGGGAATGTCCCTGTAATTCGTAATTGTAAGTCGCTTTGGATAAAAGCGTCTGCTAAATGGCAAAATTATTAATTAAATTACCGACACAGCAACCTGCTCGACTGCCTGCTTGACATCCGATGTGACATGAACACAAATAAAAGCCATTCAGCGCCGTGTGTTTCCCCCTTTCATGAGCAGCGCTACGCTCTGTATCCACACGCTGTAATAAACCTGGAGACACTTTCAAAAGGTTTTGGGCCGGAGCCCAGGAAAGTGAAGTCGTCCCTAGGGTAAGGGGTTTCCATGCTCTGCTCATGCGTTGCTGCTGCGGCTGTGATGATACACTGTAGAGCCATACTGGATGATGTAAGACTACCGGACTAACTCCTTAACTGTCCTCTGGCCAGTTCACTCAATTATTTATAGAGAGCACTCTGTGGTTACTCAGAGGGTCAGGGAACTTAGAGTAGGCCAAGACCACAGGTCGTTTTAATGGTGCCTCCCTCGTTTACACAGGGGGGCAGACTCCACCACACACATGCCAGATGCACGTACGCATGCACACACACACACACACACACACACATACTGTGTACGCACGCACGCACACCTGCACACAGATGCACACACACATGCACACCCGCACACACACACACACACACACACACACACACCAGACCCCAAAACCATGGGGGGTTTATAACCAGGAAGACTGTATGATTTTTCAAAGATTGAAATTCCAAGAGATGGTAGATCGTTCTACTCCTATTACCATGGCAATGAAATATGCCACAGAGATTAAGGCTTTATCTTGCCAAATTGATACTGTGTGGAGCTGTGTCCAAATTGTCTCCATGGTGAAAATCACGGAGCACATAAATGGTGTGTACTGTATCACCATCAGCTAACAGAATTGTATAGGTGAGATAGAGAAAGAGATAGTGTGGTATAATATCTATATATATCTATGCCCTAGTTGTAACACAGAGAAAAGACTTACAGTACCTATTTTTAGCACCATTCAGGCGTTCTCTCCTCTGTTGTGCCTGAAGAGACAACCATGAGAATGCTTCCATTCAATTAGCATTCGGCTTTTTGAACGTCGTCGCATTTCACAGCTGAAGTCAAACTTGCTTATTTAATTAGCAGAGTTGGTGGTTTCTCTGCTCCTTGTGCAGCCTCCCCCCCCTCTACACACACCAACCTCATCTTCCTCCAAATCAGATAACAAGGGTTTCATTTGAATTTTTTAAGTGGCCTAGTTTTTGCCAAGCGCTTTAACAGCACGGTGGGGGAGGGGGGGCATTGTGATCCTCGCTCTACTTTGACACTGATATACCGGAATGATGGGGGAGGAGAGCTTCTGTAGTGTTGCAGTAACAATACCCACATGTGTGTTTCTACCCTGCCGTTTATGATGAAGTCATGTTCCCCAGATGCCTCGGATGTGATGTTATTGGATCTGACAAGCGTATCAGAGGGGTGCTGGTCCGCAATGATCACACACTAAACCACACACTAAACCACACCCCTGTCTGTCCTCACCCCAGTAAGGAGGTTCTCTCTCTGTTGAGCCTGATGTGGGGAAAGGAAAGGCTTTGTGTAGTAGTGAAACCCTGGTGTCGGGGGTTTTGAAGATGTCAGCATAGGAATGTTCATGAGGGTCACGTGGAGGGAGTCTGCAATGCTGCATCAAAGGAACCCAGAGTATTAACGTCTTCCGCATGTGGAACAGTGGTGCGTCTGTCAGTTTAATGGTGGAGGCCCGCTGTAGTGTACGTCTGGTGGTAAGTGGTGTTCGCCCTGTTGCTGATCACTGAAGCCTGTCACACGGTATTGTTAGCTACTGTAGGTTTCTACGGTCTCTACAGTAGAATAGCCCAGAGCCCGGTAGTTATCAAGCCTCTCAGAGTAGGAAACAGCTCATTAGTGCTTGAAAATACAGAGTGACGCCAAAAAGGTTCTCATAAATCCGTGAGTATTCGAGAGGTCTCCTAACTCGTTATGAGTAGGCTAGGAGTTAGCGATAGATGGCTGCACGCAAGAGAGAGTACATGCAGATTTTGGGATGAGAGAGATGTTTTACGAACATTTCACCACACCGAGCTCCCTAAAAGATAACAGTTGGATAGGGATGGCATGATTTCTGTCACCTCCCCACTTCCAGAAAGGTATTTTTTAAGTGCAATAGCAATGGTGTGGGCCTATCACAGCCAACCATTACCAGCGCTCCATTTCAGCACCACACTTTAACATCCAAAGATGTTATCGATTTCCCCACCACTCAACGTCAAATTATCCGTGAACAATCTCCCTTCATGCATAATCAGAGTAATGTACACCATAATGAGAGAAAAAAACATGATAGTGTTACTACTTTATTGTGATGATTAGCCTTTACTAAAATAAAGTAAACCATACACATGATTTACCCTCAAGTTGAACAAAAGGTGGTATCAATCATGCATTAGGCCTTTTCACTCTGTGTCTAGTCTAGGGCTAGAGCTCCCTTAGCCTCAGGATAAGATAACTTTTACTCTGAAGAAGCAACTGTTCACAGTTGGAGTAGAGTTTGCACAGATTTTTCAGGGTTAGACCCAGAAATCTCCCTAACACGATACCAAAATTAGCCAGTGTGAAATGGGGTCAGAGTTAAAGGCTATAGAATGCTATGATCACACAGCTGGACATGGCATTTTCTCTGGAGCTAATTTGTTGTTTGTTGCAGTTGAAGATAGTTGAAGATACAATTGTTCAAACTCAAATATCTAATGCATCTCATGTCTCCTTGTCCCTCATTTATCCCAGTAGGTTTTCTTCTATCTACAATTTGTTGATTTCCACCCCGATGGCACACAGCAAGCTTGCTAGCACATTGTTATGGTTATTATAGTTAACCCAGGGCTCAAGTATGAATCGTTAGACTAGGGTTAACACTGAGCCAGTCTTGTTATGTTCATTTATTTGTGTTGAGAGAATGTCTTTGGATATTAAATGTTTGGACTATAAGGAACATCTTGAAAATGTCCTTAGCAACTCATCAGAAATTCATGGCCAGAGGGTGCGGACCCTACATTACAGCACCAGCTTCAACATGCTGACTGGAGTAAGTTCATCACTCAGGCCACCCTGGACTCCCAAACACATACATTGATTCATGCTTCTTCCATTCTGGATTACATCAATACATGTGTCAACGGTGTCACCACCCACAAACAGATAAGAACTTAGCAGTGAGGTCTGCTTACTACTGAAGGCACGCAACGCCGCTTTTAGACCTGTCGATGCAGAGCATCATCACAGCTCATCCAGGGCTAACCTAAAGAGGGGCATCAGGAAGGCCAAACACAACCACAAACTGCAGATTGAGGAGCACTTTCAGAACAACTCTGATCTCCAACGCATGTGGCAGGGCATCCAGGCCATCATGGACTACAAGGCCAAAAACACAGCCTCCCTAACCAGCACTGCCTCCCTTCAAGCTCAACCACTGCTACGCTCGCTTCGACTGGGACAACAAGGAACCAGCCATCAAAGCTGAGCCCCCCCCCCCCCCCTAGACGGCCAGCCCATCACACTCTCCACCACTGATGTGTGCTGTGCACTGAGCAAGGTCCTGCTGGCCCTGACAGCATCGCTGGCTGTGTGCTCAGTTTGTGCGCCGGGCAGCTGGCCAAGGTCTTCACTGAAGTTACGTCCCAAAATGATACCCAGAGGATGAGGATAGTAACAATAAAATGAACCGGGGGACAAAGAAACAGAGGCGGACGGGAGAATATAAATAAACCATGATATTTATTGTATAACATAAAAATAAACAGGTTTCTGAGAAACTCTTAACTAAAAACTTTTTTCCAATAAAAAGGAAGAAAGCAATAGATTATTTAACACGGTAAAAAGCTAAATTAAGTTAATTTTTAACCTGTCACTGGCCCAGGCAGTTGCCCTCGAGTACCTCTCATGCCGGTGCCGAAGCAATCTGCTGCTGCGGGCTTGAATGACTTCCGACCAGTAGCACTCACCCCCATCATCATGAAGTGCTTCGAGACGTTGAACCTGGCTCACCTTAAAGACCTACCCCCCACACACTGGATCCCCACCAGTTTGTCTATCGCCCGAACAGGTCAACGGAGGATGCCATCTCCACGGCACTAGACTCTGTCCTGACCCACGTGGATAACAACAACACCAGAATCACAATCACAATCACAATCAAGTTTATCATTACCTCCTATTATACAAGTATAAGAGAGTACGATTCTTAGGCTTTGGTACCTCGACATTGCAGCAGCAAAACAAAAATGACAGTAGTAGATAGTTCTGAAAAACAATAAGGCAATGGAGTCATATAATAATGGAATTAATTAATAAAAATGATAGAAATAGAATAATATACAGATATTCAGTGTTTTTTACAGATGGATTATGCTGTGATGTGTACATGAAGTAGGTGACAGATATGATATTCACAACTGGATTATGAGTGTGTGTGTGTGTGTGTGTGTGTGTGTGTGTGTGTGTGTGTGTGTGTGTGTGTGTGTGTGTGTGTGTGTGTGTGTGTGTGTGTGTAACCACCAGTTCTTAATTACCAGTCCTTAGTTGCCCTCTTTCAGAAGCCTGGTTGCTTGGTGGAAGAAAGCCTCCGGGTTTTGGCCCCGAAGCTGCGGTAGCGTTTCATAGATGGCAGCAGTTGGAACAGTGTGTGGTTAGGGTGGCTGGGGTCTAACAGTCTGTGGTTGGGGTCTAACAGTCTGTGGTTGGGGTCTAACAGTCTGTGGTTGGGGTGGCTGGGGTCTAACAGCCTGTGGTTGGAGTGGCTGGGGTCTAACAGTCTGTGGTTGGGGTCTAACCGTCTGTGGTTGGGGTGGCTGGGGTTTAACAGTTTGTGGTTGGGGTGGCTGGGGGTCTTCCATAATCCTCTGGGCTTTGCTGACACACTGACTTTTGTAGATGTCTTTGATAGGCTTTCAGTCTCCTCAGGAAGTATAGCTCACGTGCACTGACACTCTCGGCTGTCCGCATGACCCTCTGCAGCGCTTTGTGGTTGAGAGCAGTGCCGTTTCCGTGCCAGGCAGTGAGGCACCCAGTCAGAAGGCCCAAAGGATCTTGGGCCACATGCCAAACCTCTTCCTACTCAGAGTTCCACCTATGCAAGGACGCTGTTCATTGACTTCAGCTCAGCATTCAACACCATCCTTGTCAAGCTGGTCACCAAACTCAATTGACCTTTTCCTTCAGCACCTCCCTCTGCAACTGGACTCTGGACTACCTGACCAACAGACCCCAGTTTGTTAGGTTAGACAACCACACCTCCCACTTCAACCACAACTGTGTCCCTAAGAATGTCTCTAACACCATCATCAAGTTCACAGACGACACCACAGTGGTCGGCCTGATCAGTAACAACGATGTGGGCAGTAACAACAATGCCCACAGGAGGAGGTCCAGCACCTGGCCGTGTGGTGTGCCGACAACAACCTGGCCCTCAACACCAGGAAGACCAAGGAGCTCATTGTGGACTACAGGAAAACTTGGGGCTGCAGACACACCCCCATCTCTCCAGCTTCAAGTTCCTGGGTGTTCACATTTCCGAGGACCTCTCTTGTGGAGGAGTTGAGGACCTCAACTCCTCCACCCTGGTCAAAAAAGTGCAGCAGCATCTATACTTCCTGAGGAGACTGAAAGCCTATCTTTCTTTCCTATCTGTCTCTCCTATCTATCCCTCCTATCTGTCTCCTAGAATCCTGGTCAACTTCTATTGGTGCACCATCGTGAGCATTCTGACAAACTGCATCACAGCGTGGTATGGCAGCTTCTCTGTCTCCGACTGGAAGGTCCTGCAAGCGGGTGGTGAGAACTGCCTAGTTATATTAGATTAGATTGTCTAAACTTGATCGTCATCACACAGAGTACTGGGACAACGAAATGTAGTTTGGCATCGAACCATCTAACCATCTAACCAGATAATGCAAATAGTGTCATAGTGCAAATGACATGATATGTAGACAGTGCATGGTATTACAGTATGAGGTATTACAGCGAGTATAAATATATGAACATAAAGGTGAATACACATGAAATCAGTATATATGTACAGTTATGATGTACATACTATGCGTATGGTATGCACAGAACAAGGGCAGATAGGTGCAGACACACAGTACAAGTAGTAGTGTAAAAGCTAAATGGAAGTCCTGAGTGTGTGGCCAGTAGAGTTTTAGGGGGAGAGTGCACTGATACTGGGAGTCAATACTCCTCTTGTTGGGGGGTGGAAGGGGGCTGGGGGCTGGGTTTAGGCTACCGCCGGGATTTTTCAGAGCATGAGTAAGAAGCTTGATAACTCCTTTCCACTGCCTACTCTGAACTGTGAGTTTTTTGTTGTTGTCTTAACTACACTTTAACAGCGTGATTCTTAGATTCAGACCCTGCTGACCCTCACTGCTGTCCCCATATGATATTGTGTTACCCTTTGAAGTGTAGCCTAAGTTAGTGCGAATCCTAGCTCAGAGATGAGAGAGCGGTACCATTCTGACTACCTCTGGGAGAAGGAATAATGAGGAGTGAGCTGGAAGAGGGGGCTCAGGCCAAGCAGACGATTACAGAGAGATTACAGGAAGCTCAGAGTGCTTTGCTAGGGAACACGAGGGAGCCATTTCACATCTCTCGCTCGCTGAAAGGCCCAAGACGAGATGTGAGTGTAAATGCAAACAGTTTTAGTTAAAGCAGAAGGTTAGAGGCTACAGAACACTCTCTCCAAACATATTCATCAGCCGTAGCTCCCAAACAGTTGAATTATTCACATCCGGAGGAAGTTTGCATAGAGAAGGTCGAGCTTTTTTCTGGGAGGAACCAACGAGAGCTTAATGCTATCTTGTTGAAAGTATAACGTTTTCTAAGAAAAATATAAACTCTAAAGCAGCTGCAAGCTGTTGCCCATTGTTAAATTCCATCTTTCAGGGGATGTTGCTCTTTATAGTTAGGTAGTTGCGTCAAAGCTAGAGACATTAAAACACAGTTATTACAAAACACAATGAAAACTGCTGTAGAGAGCCTCAGTGAAACAAATATGTTTTTCTTCAAGACTGAGACCCCGTGTGTGATCTTCCATTTTACCTACTCTCGATGTAGATGGAATACGCAATTGTATGCAACATTATTTTTGATAGCCTCATAGATGTGGTTGATAGTAATGTTTTATGCTCTGGATGCAGCCGCTGAGAGAAAGCATAGAAATCCTGCTGTGCTCGATCCTCTGAAGCACATATTGAAGTGTTCGTCTTTACAGCTCAGCGCTTTCTCTCCAGGGAATATGTTTATGAAAAATATAAATATGTTTACGGAAAAAGCTCGCTGTTCCCCAGTGATCTGGGTTTAGCGTGGGCTTCCTGGAGGGAGAATGGATGTGGGGCTGCAACACATGCTTATCAAAACACCCCCAGGCTGGACTCCTGTGCTACACCATGTGTTTCATAAATCTATACACACACATGTGTACAAACACACAAATATGCATTTTGAAATACATCACACCTCTCTCTCATTGCGATAAGAAAGAGCATTAACACCTTAACCAAGGCTGACACATCCTGAAGCCTGTAAGCGAAGCGAAGCGCTAGCAACCATAAGCAGCTGTTCATTTCCCCAGCGGTGTAGCGTACAATGAAGGTTCTGACAACACAATGAATCACTCAGCGCCATGGCCTTCTGATTTAGCAATCCGAGCGAGCCACGTAGCCATGGGAAATGTCAGTGACCGGTGATTTGGCGCAAAACATTTAAATCAACAGCAATTACAGTCAATGACACTGGCAGAGACTCCCTCCATGCCTGTGAGTGTGGTCAAAGCTCAGTTGTCCATGAACTGTATGACCCCTGGGAGTTTAGCCAACACACTCACACATACGCAAAGATACAATGCCTTTATATAATGTCGCTCAAGGCAACAGGGCCTCAGAGAGAGAGAGAGAGAGAGAGAGAGAAAGAGAGAGAGAGAGAGAGAGAGAGAGAGAGAGAGAGAGAGAGAGAGAGAGAGAGAGACAGGGAGAGAGAGAGACTCTCTCTTTCCTTCTCTCCTCTACTCTCCCCCCTGCCATATTGTTGTTCTGTGCTCCAGTCTTTGTTTTAAGGCAGGGAGAGAGTTAAGAGGCTTGGCCAGCACTTGTGAGCTGCTAAGGATATACAATAATGAATCATCTGAGAGATGAGATGCATAGACACTGTCTTCTCTCTTTCCACCCTCACTCTCCTCCTCCTCCTCCTCCTCTCTCTCTCTCTCTCTCTCTCTCTCCACATCCATCTCTGTTTTTTTCTCCCCTCTGCTGTTGATAGACCCTGTGCCAAAATGGCCCTTCTAATCCTCCCTCTCTTTTCGAGACTGAAAGAGAAGAGGGTCGCTCAATCAAGGTGCCACAGCTACACCTTTTCACAGAAGCAGGGAAGCAGGATTTTTTCCTAAGTCACCATCATCCAAATACATCTCAATCATTCACATTCAGGCACCTCTCCTGCCTTTCCGTTTGACAGGGAAGGCCTAGTTATGGGACAGAACGGTCATGATGATAAGCATTTTAATTGGGAAGGATTACTTTTTATTGATATACTGTATAATGATAATCCTCTTTTATCATTGGCACATGGTTGATTTTGCGACTCACAGTCAGCTGAATTTTGGGACTCATCTATAATTGTTATGATGGCGTAACTGATGATTCAGTAATAGTTAGAGGTGTAATATGTAACATTCAAGCTGTCTCGTGGTTGTAATGATGTTCAATTGGTAGTGATCAGGGAATGAGAGTAGTACAGTTTTACATTTATGAATACTGTTTTGATCGCGAAACGTGCTTTCTACAATTGAATGTCTAGGATTGACACAAGGTTTGTTTACCATTGGCCAGGGATAGTTCTAAGGGGAATGGACTTTTTGCCGCCTTCGTTTATCTGGTCCTGTAACTGCCTCTTCAAATTGTGCATGCATGCAGAAACACCCCAGCTAATGTCCGACACAAGTCCGTTTCAGGGTGTTTTATTGTGATTAGAGAGGATGTTGTTGTTGTTTTGAATTTCACCTTGCTAGCTAGAGAACCCAGAACAACAGTGTTCTGTTCCAAAGCCCTTCACAGTATAGTGGGACACACACCATGGAGGACACAAGCTGACACACACACACACATATATACTGTATATATATATAGTGACAAACTGCAAAAGAGAACCAGGTGTACAAGTAAGCTCTTAAACACAGCGGAGTGTGGCCCTGGTCTACGGTTTCGGAAGCAGAAGGCAGACACCGTGGCTGGCCGCAGGGTACCGCAGCAAAATCAATTAGAATTTGTTTAGCGACGGCCCCGGAGAGCCAGTCTATTGCATTAATGTGTGCAAGAATAGAAACACAGAGCTAAAACACACGAGGACAGGCCATATACAGCACCCTGCTTGAATTGGGCCACTGATTGTTTTTGAATTGATCCAGTAATATGTTTTTTTTTTCTTGTTTTTAAAAAATCTATACAACCTGTCCGTTGCGTACATTTGATTATAAATAGAGCATTTCGTTGCATTGTGTGTCTTGTCGACGGTTCGTGTGATCGATAAGTGTGCAAGGCCCCCGGTGAACTGTTGCTCAGCCACGGCCTGTAAAACACAGCAGCCATTAGTGAGCGCTAAGCATAGTGAGCAGGAGAGAGAGAGAGAGAGAGAGAGACCTACTGTACCCCTCTCCTCTCCTCTCCCTGCTGTATACCGCTCAAGAGAGAGAGAGAGAGAGAGAGAGAGAGAGACCTACTGTACCCCTCTCCTCTCCTCTCCCTGCTGTATACCGCTCAAGAGAGAGAGAGAGAGAGAGAGAGAGAGGAGAGAGAGAGAGAGAGAGAGAGAGAGAGAGAGAGAGAGAGAGAGAGAGAGAGGCAGTGGGAGTAGAGGAACGAGGAGGGGAAACGAGACAGACGTGAGGAGGTGAGAGAAGAGAGAAGAGAGAAGAGAGAAGAGAGGGACTGACTGAGAGAGAGGTTCGCCGAGCAGCCCTTCTGTCTGTTGGTTGCTATGGACACCAAGAAAGCTGACTTGAGGCTATCCTGAAAGTCCAACGCAACCTCATTCCATATCTTAACCATCCCCATCCCCCTCCAGCCCCCGAGTTTCATATGGAGGGCCAGGGCAACACTTGTATCAGAAAGAGAGAGAGATAAGTGGATTCAAATGCTGTGCTTCTGGAATAATCCTCTTCCTCGCTGAAGCCAGGTGTGAAG
Source organism: Nansenia antarctica (assembly GCF_963989245.1). Taxonomy (NCBI): domain Eukaryota; kingdom Metazoa; phylum Chordata; class Actinopteri; order Argentiniformes; family Microstomatidae; genus Nansenia; species Nansenia antarctica. Next base: position 72,832,999 of record NC_137674.1, read on the forward strand.
GCACAGCATGACATGTGGAGAAGCTGCATGAAACGGCAGAGCAAGAGTGCACGCAGGCAACGTTTACAATTCACAGGGAGGTGTTTGCGTGTGTGCGTGTGTGTGTGTGTGTGTGTGTGTGTGTGTGTGCATGTGTGTGTGTGTGTGTGTGTGTGTGTGTGTGTGTGTGTGTGTGTGTGCTTTGATGGTAGAACACTACTCTTCTCTTTGTTCTTAGCAGCACAGACATTACAAACAACAGGCTCACTTATCTCTCCTTTAATCCTTATTTCTTTCTGTATACACTCTCTGATGGTGGAAGGCAAGGAAATGCACTTCGCTCTCCCAATTGATCTCCCTCTAACTCTAATCAATGGTAAGATTCTCTCAAACAGGGGAAAGCGTGAGTAGATCTATCTGATTGTCTGTCTTGCTGATTAGCTACCATCACACGGTTCTGGAGAACTGTCTGATTAGATTCATTCAGTTGATTGGAGTCTCTGGGCAGACTGTGGCTTTCAGTGACTTTGTGTTTGCTGGACCTTTTGTCATATCTGCCTTATACGCTTTAAGCTTTTGATACACACTGATTACAATGGTCAACATGACATCAGTGAGTACTCTTAGAACATCAATAATATTAATATGAATACTAACTATACTACTACTACTACTACTACTAATAATAATAATAATAATAATAATAATAATAATAATAATCATAATCATCATAATCATAATCATAGTCATACTAACATAAAAATGCCTACCTCTAAGGAAATATTGAGCCAAATCAGCGTGCTGCTTGCCGTACTGGGCACTGTTTCATGTCTGCCTCTCCAGCAACCTTGCTAATGATGCAGTCCCTCTCATGTCTGTGTGTGATCTAAACATATTCTTTGATGTGCTGTTGCATGACATGTTATTGCGAGTGGCGATTGATTCATCAATCCATCCTCACTCAAGCGTGACGTTCTGCTGCACAAAACTGAGTTATTTCAGTTTGCAGTGGCAAGGAATATGAGGATGTTACATTAAAAAGCATTCAGTTGGAAAGGACTGAATAGGGACCACACTGATTCCTCTTCGTATCAAAGTCCTGAAGATCACTGGAAAGGCCTTAAGGTGGCAGACGGTGCTAAAGTGCATAGGTCCCAATGGGAGGAATGTGTCATTCTCTTTGGTATGACCTAACCATGCTCTCAGAGTCTCAGATGCTCATTATCCAGGGTCTAGGTAGCATTATCGTCCACATACACACACACACACACACACACGAATGCACATATCCACGCACGCACACACAGACACACAGACCCACAGACCCACGCACACTCACACACACACACCCACACACCCATGCACGCATGCATGCACGCACACACACACAAACACACACACACACACACACACACTAATGGGTTACAGTAATGCATTGTCAGACAACCTCACAACCGATATTAATATATCCCGAGAAATATAGAGCAAGATGTCATTATGTCTAGACTGATATGTTCGTCTGTGTGTGTGTGTGTGTATGTGTGCGTGCGTGTGTGTGTGTGTGAGTGTGCGTGTGTGTGTGTGTGTATGTGCACGTGTCTCTGTGTTTGTGTACTAAATGAACACCCCTAATTAGTTCGGTTTTAGGGCAAGTTTGGCGTCACTCCTGATGCGTTTGGATGATGCCAGCTCAAGGCTCTATACTATAGGCAGAGCTACGGAGCGCGGTCCATTGGGGGGATTCACGTCGGCGCCGGTTATAAGCAGAGGAGCACTTTGATGCGGGGAGGTGTCAGGGATCCCGGAGTGCTCGTTTGCGTTGACAAATAAGTGACGATAAATGAGTGACGGCCGTGCCAAGCTGTGAGAACGCACTCCCCACTTTTCAGCACCGAGACCGTGGACAGCGCAAGGCGCCGCCGCAGAGACTTGTGCGTGGCCGTGGATTCAACCAGTGGCTCAATGTATTAGACTTATCTTATAGTGTGTGATACCGATACAATGGTTGATTGAATAACGCACATTGTTGAAAACGTAGAGGATATACGCTTTGACAGAAAGGAAGGGACACTCGTCCGCGCTCGTTCTTTCAACATTTAGTATATTGCGCGGCGCCTCTTTTCTCATTTGTGATGTGCCGGTAGAGTACCTGTATCTCTGTTATTTCTGTGTTTTGGGTCTTGGGTGGAACGGTTGATCGGTTGGTTTTCGGGCGGTTGGAGAGGGCTGTTGAGCTGCGGAGGACTGGCTACTCCCTTGCGGGTGGAGGTGGTTCAACTAAGGAGGTCGCGGTGACTCTCCGTCGGGCAGGGTGGTGTTGAGCTGCGGGGGAATTAGGTGACTCTCTGGGAGGAAGGGTGTGGTGGTGGTGCCGTCGAGCCCCTCCATTCAGAAGGATGCTGGTGGTGGGAAATGCCTGGCGACAGAGACGACGAGATTTGTCAAAAGGCACTAGAACTCCTGTCGGATCTCTGCTCTAAGGGGGAAGTGCAGAACGAAAACTGTCTGGATTTCATTTACTATTTCCGAGACCTCGCCAGACCACGGTACACGGACTCAGGTAACAGACGATGTGTATAAAATATGTGTCTGCAAATAATGTCTTTACAAGTGTTCGCATAGAGAGATCCTGTTTGATGGTGCACAATATATTGTGCAGTGAGCAAGAGGAGGATGTCTCTTGCTCTCTTGTCTATCAAACACATAACTTGTTGCGCTGGGATCTGGCAAATTAACCTACATTTAGCCCACACTCAGATTTTGACTGCTATTATACAGAGGGAGCCAAATTAATTAAACTTGGGCTGTTCGGTAGCCCTTTATATCTAGGGCTGAGTTGATGCTGGTCTCATTCATTCTGAGAGATGGAGAGGTGGGGGTGACGTGATGGGTGGCATGGAGGGGTTTTATATCATCTGTGGCCGGTTCAGTGATAGTTTGAATGCGCTTCTTTTGATCGCTCGTTTCGTGTGGCATGTATGTATCCTAAGGTTCTCCCCTCAAAGCACCGTCCAAAGTTACGTGACCCATTTCCCGGCGGAGTGCAACATAATGTGCACATATTATGCATGCTATGCTTGGCATGAGAGGGAGGATGCTGAGCGTTTTGGAACGTTTTTTTTAGGAAACTAGCATGCAGAGCTCGCGTCTGGAGACACTGGGGGAGGTGGAACCATAGTATATCACCAACCCACGCAAGCTGTCTGTCTCTGTCTCCCCCTCTCTCTCTCTCTCTCTCTCTCTCTCTCTCTCTCTCTCTCTCTCTCTCTCTCTCTCTCTCTCTCTCTCTCTTTCTCTCACTCTCCCTCTCTCTCTCTCTCTCTCTCTCTCTCTCTCTCTTTCTCTCACTCTCCCTCTCTCTCTCTCTCTCCCTCACTCTCACTCACTCTCACTCTCACTCTCACTCTCTCTCCTCTCTCTCTCTCTCTCTCTCTCTCTCTCTCTCTCTCTCTCTCTCTCTCTCTCTCTCTCTAAGGAGTGAGGCCCTTGTGCCTTGAGCTACATAACATAAAAGCATCCTATGAATGAAAATGTGTGTGTATGTGTGTGAGAGCTGTGCGCGCATGTGCGTGCGTGTGTGTGTGTGCGCGTGGAAGAGCCTGCATTGAACAGTGTTGTTATGTGACTGGTGGTTAATGAGTCAAATCTGAAGTGCCTTTACTAAGACCCACAGTTGAATGCTGATTTCCTTTCAGACCAGCACAGCAACATTGTGCAGACCATCTCATCCAACCATCTCATCCGATGAGGGAGGGGAGGGGGGGGCTGGGAGGACTGGTCATTTCTGAAAGGGCAAATAACGTGTATGCTGTGAACTCTGTGTCATGAGCTGGGTGACCCTGTTTGCTTGCCTTGTCTTTCCTGCCCATTGATTGAATCAGGTTCAACCTGTGCACATACTGTACCACCATGCTCCTTTCCCACCTCACACCTCATTTGTCTCTCATTCTTCACAGACAAAATCGTATCCCCTCTCCCCACTGCTCCTCTCCTCTTTCCATCCCCTCTTTCTCACCTCCTTTCCCCCTTTTCTCCTGTTGTTCCTGCCCCATATTGACTGTCAGATGGCCTGTCTGCGGGTGGGGTTATTGAACCACCGTCAGGTGGCAGGCTCCCCGGAGTCCACGGGCCCTGGGTTTTAATAACGCTTCTAGCTGAGCCATGTCATCCTACTCTCTCTCGCTGACTGGCACCTCAATAACATGAGAATGGAAAATGACAAGAGAGAGTAGAGGAACAAACAATGTTAGGGTCAGGAGAGTTTGATGAGGAATTGACATTCACAGAGCACGTGTGACCCAGAGGGGGAGAAGAGGAGAGTGACCTCTCTCTCCTCTCTCCCCACCCCTCCACTTATTCCCCATGCATAGGGAGTGTTATGCAGATGTGTGTGTGTGCGGGGGGCATACGTATAACATAGGCATGTTGAGGACTCATTAATTGCTGCCTCTAGGGAAATTAAACCTCTGTATGAATCCACACCATGGTTAGAGAGTATCTTCCTCTGCTTCCAGAGGAAGCTGTTGTTGTCCTCTAAAAGGGACGGCATGATTCTTTAAATCTAAAGAGGGGTGTCCTTGGAGACTAAGGATTCCATAACCAATTATGTTCCCATCTGAAGCATATACTGTACATATCAGGTAGCCCAGACTAGGCTTTATCCAGAGCATTATTATTAGACACTGCTGGAGTAACCTAATGTTTTCTACAGTTGTTACCAACTGAAAGATGCATGCAACCAATGCCTCTTGTTTGGCTCCAATGAGAACAGCAGGAGGTTCTAGAGGTAGAACGTATTGCTTCATCACTGGGAGTCTGCTTCCTACTGTTTGATACAGTACCTTAGACGATGGTTCTCCTCTCTCTCTCTCTCTCTCTCTCTCTCTGTCTGTCTCCCTCTCTCTCTCCCCCTCTCTCTCCCTCTCTCTCTCTCTCCCTCTCTCTTTCTCTCTCTCTTTCTCTCTATCTCTCTCTATTGGTGTTTGTGACGATGGTCCTGGGGCTTTTGGGTCCCACTCCTTTCAGGCGTGTATAGATTTCTATCAATGCCCCCAGGACACAGGGGGGGCGCCTCTCACCTCCACACTCCCCACATCTCCCCCCCCATCCACAACGATAGAAAACACTCCTCCTCCGCCATCACAGCTCAATACGTATGGTTCTGACATGGATGACACTGTGTGGTCAAACACAGACCACCGCTGGTCTGGTTTCTCACCTCCCTGTAGTGATTCACTGATTGGCTTATTTCATCAGCAGTACCCGAGATGAGATTTTTTTTTATGCTCTCTTTTCTTGGTGCCCATGGAAACGTGTTTTCAAAGGCTCATCCAGACCTTTTCTTGATTGGTGCCAAACTGCAGGTCTACGATAGTCACTTACGATTCCTTCAAGTCCAACAGGTGGTCAGAGAGACACGTGTGAAGGTAATCACATGACGAAATGAATGTGGCCGCAGCCACTCTATGAAATGTCTCTTTTTTAGGGCATCTTACAGATCAAACAGTAGGCCGGAGGAGACGCAGTGTGTGAGAAAATCGTAGTGAAGCTGTATTCACTGGCTGTACTGTCTTAAAATGTGTACAGTACAGTACAACATTGTTTTTTAACACTAAAACAGCTGTGCCTTTTTTACCTACTATTAGAGCCGGCTCAGGGGTCAAATGACCATACTCTTTACAATGGAAAGCTGCTATTTACCCACAACGACCACTAGTTGGCCATCTTGTAAATTCTCCTAACAGAAAAACTGCACTAGTACTAGCTTTTCCTGATGTGATTTTGAAAATGTAAGGATACTGGGTGGTAGAATGCACATATCTAGGAAAAGTCATGAAAGGAGGCTCCTGATATTTGATCGAGTGCAAATATATAACTTTTTTTATTACTCACAGGGTCAAATGACCCCATCCATGGCTGTTCTAGTGTTAATTTGCCAAGGCTTTCAAATACTGCTGTACATCGACTTACACCACTTAGGGTTAGAGAGTAGTTTATAGAGTAGTTGCAGGTGAGGAGTTTTCAAAGAGGGATCCAGCACATGATCATTCAGGGTTATTTGTGAATGTCTTTGATCTTAATTACAGACTATAAGTACACCCTGCCCTTCTATGGAGATTGGAGAACTTATGTATCTGGAGTGCCAGTAACAGTAATGTCATCATCATCAAAGGGAAACACCAATTAATCAATTATTAATAGTTAACTAATAACCTATATTTCACATCCACTCATTGGAGGACATTTTGTTTTATGTTTTTTTTTTCTGTAATAGCCAATGATGAGGCTCCTCTTATGGAGGTTTAGAATGGGGTGGGGTTGGAGGAAGATGAGGAGGAGGAGGAGGAGGAGGGAGAGGAGGAAGACAAAGAAGAAGACAAAGAGGAAGAAGAAGAGGGGGTAAGTGTAAGAAAATGTAGGGAGGGAGGCTGAAGACAAGGTAAGAGGTTGGAAACTAAGAGATGGAGAGAGCAGAGGTCAGAGGAGGAAGGGGAGGAAGCGGAGGATCCTGGACTCATTAACAAAACCCATTATTTCCAGCCTGCAGCACTTCCAGATTCTGACGGTCTATCTAATGCAGGAGGCCTGGCTGTTAACCACCCATGTGCTTTTGATTGCTGTGGGCTGGGCTGCCCTTTCACTCTGTCTATAATTTCCCCCGGTTCCTTACAACAGATGCCCCATCCAGAACAGTGAAAGACCAGGCCGAGTCTTATCTCTTCACCTGAATGCTCATTAAAACCATAAAAACGGAAATGTAATAATGTGAGGTTCGTTTTTTTTTCTTCTCCGCACTCATCTGTGTATTTATAGTTACCCGCTGATTGCGAAGCAGCTGCCTTCGCCAGTTCTCACCCCTGTTGATAGATGTTAAAAGGCCTGAGATTAGATTTAATTAAGATGTCATCGAGACTGCGTAAGACGCCAATATCGACCTCGTTTTAGAGACTATAACATCCTAGGCAGGAAGATCCTATAGATGTTGAGGATGATCCTGATGATCAACGTATGTCTTCCTGCTGAACTGTAAAGCTACTGTAGCTTCCTCCCTGTAGATTAATTAGACACATGTGACATGTCATCATTTCCTCTGCGTCAGGGTAAACCCAAAGGGCTTATGAACACAGGAAAAACAAGATGGGGGGGAGGGGTTAACGTATGGAAAACATTTTGAGAAATACTGAACGTCCTTGCCTTCCATATCCAGTTTTGTAAGCCCCCTCCACCTCTTACACAATGACGTGGGTCTAGACAGTATTTTAGGAACTGCCAACTTCTCCTTGATGATGAACTCTTCCAGTTCCAATCATGTACATTGTGGCCTAGCCCAAGCAGCAGGAGGAATGCCATTGTGTGTGATGTGGAGTGAATGACTTCCGATTTGCTCCTGGCTCCATGGAAGCATCTTCGAACAGGGAGGAATGGCGTGTCGAAATGTGTCGTGTTACGCTGAGTGACCCTCAAGTGTTAAGTTCTAAGCGGTAAGATCAGTCACCGAAACGATGAGTGAGAATGACTAAAGAAGAAGGTTTTAGGGGAATGTCACAACCACCGGAAGAATTTCCAGCGAGAATTGAGGACGATCATCATCACTTCCTCTTATAACTGTGGAGGCTTGAGCCATGGTGAATCAGAGAGCTCTTAATGGAGACTCTTCCACGACTCTCCCACCCACCTCCTGCCGTTTTTGTCTGGGAGAACCTGTGCGAGTGTGAAAGAGCCAACCTGTATTATTCATCAGTATGCTTTTAAATCTTAATCTTTTATTTGGAAGATTTGAGGCTGGCGTGATTGCCCAAAAAGCAATAAAGCACGTTGCGGTGAAACACATTGCTCTAAACAGTCAGCTCCTACTCGGTGTGTGAGTGGTACCATGACGTTCAGTAATAGTTTTCTCCAGCATTGGAATTCAAAGCCTATTTTGATTTGTAAGCTCATATTCTTACACGTCCAAGTAGTGGCACAAATACTGGTGTATGCGTCCTTTATCTGGTTTACAGCTTTATTCAGCGGGGAAGGGATAAAGCTGTCAGTATCCTAAAGACAAACTTCACACTATGAAACCATCTGGTGATCATACTGTATGTGGGATGCTTCATGCAAAATGTATTGGGACATAATAATCTCACAATATTCATTATGTACACGGATCTTGCCGCAAATCCAGCCAACAGCTTTTTCTGATCAACATGTATTATCTTACAAGACATCTTCCCACACGATGCACTCTTCCTGTGCTTTGTTTGACCCATCTCATTAGATTTCTTTAGAGGAGCATTCATCATATTGACATTCATTCTTCCAACAAACCATGATCCGTTTTAAGCCATACTGTACATGCTGTATGGGCTCGAAAGATTCTCAGTGACTTTTAGCAGGTGTTCCTCCTAAGAAGCACATTGTGTTCCTCCCTACTTATCAGCGGAGGAGGAGGACAGGGGATTACAGTCCTGAGCATAATCAGGCCCTGGGCGGAGATGAGACTCCAGAAGAGATAATTAAACAAATTTGTCTAATCCTAATTAAGGTATAGTCCTGGTCTCTTTTTAAGGGGAAAAAAGAAGGGCAGAATAGAAAACTTTCCGCAGAGCACACTTGTAATTAAGCAAACCCTGTTGTGTTTTCCTTTCAATTAGAGTACAGTGATTGCACCAGGCCTAGGCCATCTCTCTCTGATGTGTCTCTAAAGGGACACACACAGCAAATGTTGGCTCACTCTACCCAGCCGTGAGAGTCATTTCAATACCCACTTCACAAGGAAAATGCTCCTTTTAAAATGTGCACCGTACCGTTTGAGAGACTTTCTGCAGACCACTGCAGATATTACAGAAAATAATAAAATAATAATGATGACTTGGGTGATAATGATGGTGTTGATGAGGATGATGATGAAGATGATGAAAATAAATGATGTCCCCAACTCTTGCCTTGTATATTTGCCATGATCTTTATGTCTCTGGTGCCTTACCACATATCTCCACTTTCTCTCCACTTTCTCTCCCCATCCTTCTGTCTCTTCCACTACCACTTCCTCCATAGATGTGTCGGTGAGCCTGCTGTCTCTGGTGGTGACTGCATGTGGCCTGGCCCTGTTCGGGGTCTCCCTCTTCGTATCATGGAAGCTCTGCTGGATACCGTGGAGGGAGGGCGGCCTCTCCCCCAGCACCAAGGACGCCCATGGGCACCACGAGCGCCCCATGCCGCCCCCCCCCATCCAACCACGGGAGCCCGACTACACGGCCGTGGACCCCCCTCCCCTCGCCCGCCGTGAGTCGACCCGCTGTTCCATCGTCAGAGAGCCCACCCCTGTGGCAACGGTGGCGGTGGCGGCGGCGCCGTTAACAGCACCGGTAGTGGGGCCGTTAACGGGGCCGGTAATGGGGCCGGTAACGGGGCCGGTAACAGGGCCAGTGACGCCTGTATCGCCACCACCTGTGGCTCTGCCGACCCTGGAGGCAGCCATGAAGATCAGCCACACGTCTCCAGACATCCCCCTGGAGGCCCAGAGTAAAGGAAGGGAGAACGGGGTCCACACCAACCCGCGCATGCAGAGACAGACCACCGAGCCCCCCCCCTCTGTCCGCTCCATGTCTATACACACAGAGATTGGGTCTGGATGTGTGATTGGGTCAGTATGCTCTACTATACTATGTCTATTTCTATACCGAGACTGTTTGTAGATCCCTATGATGCGTCTGTGTGTCGAACTCATGTCTTCAGTCTCTCCTATAAGCAAATATTTGATGTTTTTAGTAACGTGCTGTGTTTCTCAATCCCTCCTCTACACAGAACCAACTCCATCCGTAGACAGATTAACCTGTCCAACCCGGACTTCAACCTGGCTCAGTTCCAGAGGCAGGATTCTCTGACGGGGATGGGGCTGGGGCTGGGCCGTCTCAAACCCGAGCTTTACAAGCAGCGCTCGCTGGAGGGGGACGAGGGGGGCCGGCGGGGCGGGGGCTGCGGCCGTCTCCACTTCATCCTCAAGTTCGACTGTGACCTGGAGCAGCTCATAGTGAAGATCCACAAGGCCCAGGACCTGCCTGCCAAGGACTTCTCTGGCACGTCCGACCCCTACGTGAAGATCTACCTGCTCCCCGACCGCATGACCAAGCACCAGACCAAGGTGCACCGTAAGACGCTCAACCCCGTGTTCGACGAGGTCTTCCTGTTCCCCGTGGAATACGCCGAGCTGCCCACACGCAAGCTGCACTTCAGCGTCTACGACTTCGACCGCTTCTCGCGCCACGACATCATCGGCCAAGTGGTGGTGGACAACTTCCTGGATCTGGTGGACTTCCCCCGGGAGACCAAACTCTGCAGGGAGATCCAGTACGTCACCTCGGTGAGTCAGGAGTCACTTCTGTTTAATAACCATGATATTACTTTACACCAATCTGTGAGATGTGCTAACCATCAGTTCGTTGATAAAGAAATTGCTATGATACAAATGTGACCGTGGTCTGGTGAAAAGGTCTGCATGTCGGCAATTCTCAAGTTGAGCAAATGACCAAAAAGCTTATTTTCTGTTTCTTTGTATTACAAAAGTGTCGATAACAACAGTTTTAGGATCACTAAATACTGGGTGTGCTTTGATTCAGATTGAGTTTCTCCGGTATTTGGTTTGAGGGGTACCAACATTCAAATAAGTGTATTTTCTTCAACTATTGTCAGATTTCAATGTAAGACACATCTGCACCTTCATAATCTGTAAAATACTGAAAAATGACATTGCCCTACTCGAGGACTGTTTCACCAGACCCTGTCACAAATGTAGGAATAGAAACATAATTATGATCTTTGCTTTGGATAGCTATTCTCATGTGTTAGATTTTGTGATTCATCAAAGTGGTGTCCTCTGTTTGAATGCCTCACATGCGTTTTTCAAGTTTAGCCAGAGGGAGTATTCAGTAAGCCGCCTCACACAAAATATAGAGAAGTGATTTTTTTCTGGGGTATGTCTGCAGGAGATGAGTGACAGCACAGACCTATCCAATTAAGAGTGTCTTCACCCAGAGAGAGAAAAGAAATGATTACTAGCCAACTCACTGAACTGACAGCTCTGGAGAAATAAGAGTGGAATTAGCAGCTGCGTTCTCGCTTTGAAAAGAGGATTTCTCTCCTGATGACTTCGTTCTATCTTGCTGTCCTGAAGCTGTGAAGAGGAGGAGGAGGAGGAGGAGGTTTTCACCCTGGGGCAAAGTGTCATGACATCCACCTTAATGAGAGACTCTGCTTTCTAACTCTGACAGGTCTGGGCCAATATGAGAGAGCTTAGGCCAATTTTAGTTGCCAAATATGTCAGGTGCTGTCTAGAAACATCATGAAGGAGAACAGGCTTCATTAAAGATGATTAAAAAAAGAACACCACAATCATTTTAGCAAGACATTATGACGGTACGCTTCCTCTGTGGTTGGGCCTGCACAGATCTAGGAGGAACAAAGGTAATGATGCATATTCTTTACTGGTCTACCGGCTCTTAGTGGGGAATCGTTGTCTCTTTGTGGACGTGGACTCATAATGACTTCCCCTGCGTTGTACCGCTGGTGAAGGACAGAGAGCCATTCCCATCAGCATTAGCATGTGCCACTCCCTCCGATCTCCCGCTACCCGCCATGGCCCTCGCCATACCCCTCCCCAGGGTCAGACCTCTCCCGGCAGCACTAAGCGGGGCCAGAGGTGATGATGGGTAAGGTCGTCAAGGTTGAGAGCTCATCACGGTGCTAATGCGAATGAGACGCTGACAGCACTGACAGTGTGTGTGTGTGTGTACGTCTGTTTCTGTGTGTGTGTGTGCGTGCGTGCGTGCGTGCGTGCGTGCGTGTGTGTGTATGCGTGTTTTGTGCTCCGCGTGTGTGACAGCCGTGACAGAGGCGTGTCTACCGAAAGAACACTCGGAATCTGTCTCGTCGTGACCTCTAGGTTCGCGTCTTGATGAGCTAACCTCAGGTGCCGGCATTGATGAACCGGCGGCCCTCCTCTCTGTGTGTGTGAGTTACAGCGCCTATAATGTGCCATTGATCTAGAACTCTATTTCTCACGGTGCATGGGCCTGGCATTTAGCAGAGTCCCTCCCCTCTCATTGATTACAGCGCAGCAGACAGTTCATTCTTGCCCAGGGAGGTCAGTGGTTCTACATCAATGAGGCGTGGCTGATTAAGGGAGAGCCCTCCACCCTCTCTCTCACACGGAGATGGCCACACACACATAGACATAGACGTAGACATACACACACACAGACACGTGCACACACACACACACACACACACACACACACAGATGGACACAAACACACACACACAGATACACACACACACACACACACACACACTGATGTATGATGACACATATTGGATGATTTAACACAGATTTGTTCAAGGGGTTCCTATTCACCTAGGGACGTGTGTGTGTGTGTGTGTGTGTGTGTGTGTGAGTGCGTGTGTGAGTGTGTGTGTGTTTGTGTCCACCCATGTGTGTGTATGTGTGTGTGTGTGTGTGTGTGTGTGTGTGAGTGTGTTTGTGTCCATCCGTGTGTGTGTGTGTGTGTGTGGGCGTGGGCTTCAAATAATATCCCGTAGCGACTCGCGACGGCGACTGTCTGGGCACGCCGGCTCTCTGCTCACCGAGAGGAATGGTGTGTGGCGCTTGTTTCAATGGCCATTGAATTGAATTTCACGAATTCAGGTGACTCGTTGTTCATTCGGGCATGCCTGTGATGGAGGTAAGACTTTGCCCCTGTTGCCTGTGGGTAGCGGCAAGCATAATGTGCCGTAACACCCAATGACTTGTCCTCTCCCCCCCGCAGGACCCAACCGTCATTGTGAAATCCATAAAAGAGATGTTCTAGTGAATGCCTGTTTTAGTCAGGCGCAGAAGCTGGGCTCAGTGATGATGATCTCAGTCTGGTCTCTCCCTGCAGCCCTGTTAACACCAGTTCTCCACCCCCCCCCCCCCCCCCTACCCCCGCCATTCCTCTTTTTGCTTCCACTCTCCCTGAGTCTTGCAGAGCTAATTGGATGTCTCTCTAATGTGGATGTCTCACAGTGTTTGTGTGTGCGTGAGTGTGTGTGTGGTCTTCAAATGATTACATCCTGTACCAAGACAGCGGCTGTATATTAGGGTGTGTGTGTGTGTATGCGATTGTGTGTGTGTGTGTGTGTGTGTGTGTGTGTGGGTGTGGGTGTGAGTGTGTGTGTGAGCTTCAAATTATTCTATCCTGCACCAAGACAGCGGTTGCATATTACAGTGTTTGTGTGTGTGTGTGTGTGTGTGTGTGGGGAAGGGGGGGGGGGGGGGTTGGGGTGGTCTCCCCACCTCCACTCTATCCTCTCCCCACCCAAGCCTCGCATTCCTGCCCTGCCTCCCCCTCACCTGTCTGGTAATGAGGTTATCAAACTCTCCCTCGGCGATGATGGTGATCTGCCTGCTGCCGGACCCCGTGGCTGTAATAGGTTTATTATGGATAGGACATATTCAGCGTGGATAAGAGGCTGTCCCAGGAGAGGGGATGAGAACATTGCATTACTTGTCCCAACCACCAGAGCTACAGGGATGTAATCGGGCCACATTACTCATACCAGAGCTGGCCCACAACAAACTCTCAGCCAGGGGCTGGTTCCCTCACATTTGGACCAGGTCTGGCCCATACAGCCCAGCACTCAGCCATACGTGCCGTCACAAGACCAGATCTGGGCCACTACTACTACTAGGTCGTCCTCGGACGAGCCCTCCATCCGCTTCCAGTCATCCCGATCTTCCATACATCTGGCTACTTTCCGCTCCTGCATCTTTCTTGAGTACGTCCACGTATATTAGTGTGAGACGCCCTTGTGATCGATGCCTGTGTGTTGGCTCCCACAGAACCTGCTGTTTGCTGGCTGACAGCTCCTGGTGTCTCTGGCAGTGACCTGCCAGCCTCATTCTCCTGACTGCTATTTTTTCGCTTATCCTTGGTGGCCCCCCATACAGATGCTTGTTGGTAATATGCTCACTCTTGTCGATGTTAAGTACTGCATGCAGCATTCTCACAGTTCAGCCACAGTTCTCTGTAGGATGTGTAGGATGTGTTCCAGAAGCTAGCAACACCCCCTGGTCTGTGTCTTGGTCATGTTATGCTTGTAGAGCTGTGGTTTAATGTTGTTTAGTTTAAAGCTGTGCAGTTTTTTGGGTCTCTTTATTTATGTCTCAGGGAAAATGTGAAATTACCTTTAGCCTACTTTACAGATGGTGGAGATGAATCATGAGTCTGCTACCTACAGTATTCCCTTTTGGATAGCAATGGTTGTTGTTTTAAGCTGCCTACAGTATGGTGAGCCTAGCCTCCAGGTTATATAAAGCTCTCTGGGGCAGCTGTCTTCAGATGAACTGTCAAAACTGTTTGCAAACACAAGCGCAGTGAGACGGTGACTTTATGTCCTTTCACAGGCATACAGATCAGAACACCACCATCACACGACCAATGGTAACCATCCCCTCCACAGCCTTGCTACCGTATTTAACCTTAAACAATCTGGCCGTGAGTGATTTAGAAGTTCACTACGATCATAGGAAAGCTTGATCATAGGGAAAAGATCATAGTTGTATCTAGTATCTAGCGTCATAAATCCATACAATCGTACAACGTGGTGATCCACACAAACCTGACAGCCCACTAAATCCATCCAGCCTTACGGCTTTTCCTCTCTCTGAACACCAGCTTGAGGGAAAGAAGAGAGAGGATGAGATGAAGGGTGATACAGGATGAAACAATACTGCTGGAGTGATGCTGAGAGAGACGTGTGTGATACCAAGAGCCGACAAGATCATTCATTGCTCTTTTCACAACCTGGGGGCATCTTGCTCACTGACGAAACACACACCCACCCACACACGCATGCACGCATGCATGCACACACACAGGTGTGCACACACACACACACACACACGCACGCACGCACGCACACACGCATGCACGCACGCACTGTGAGAGAAAATTATTATATGTCAAAAGACATTTTCTACATTTAAGATTCAACATTTGGATATCTAGGGCAAAGCCATATAAACTGATTTCCTGTTGTAACCACACAATGAAACCAGTTTCTCCACTTGAAGCTTGACATTGGCTAGACAACAGACACATTTAAATTATTACAATGACCTGATTGCTCTCTTTCACTTCTGACCTACATCTAGATGGACTAAGCCATCTAGAACAGTTTTGGACCTTTGTGTTCCCCAGACCCAGTACTCTAGAAGTGGACTGAACCAGTTGTAGCCTTTTGTGTTCCTTTTCCACCTTTGTGTGTCTAGGAGAAAGTGGGGGCCGAAAGTGGGGGCCTTAACCTTCATCCCCCATCATCTTCCTCAATGTACAGATCCACACCCATTGCTCATGATTGGTCTAGACCTCACCCGAGGGCGGACTTCTTTTCTTTGAGTACCTGAGTGCATAAATACTGAGATAAAATGAATGATCTGGACTTTACGAGGAACTTTGAATCGTTCAGATGCGTCTGGCGAACCTGTAAACGTCCTCCTTCTGCAGAAGAATATTAATTAATATTAATATTTGCTCTAACAGCACGCACGCACACACACACACACACACACGCGCACACACACACACACACACACACACACACACACACACACACACACACACACACACACTCACAATCTCCTCAGCCACGTATCGAAGCGTACAGTATGAAGATTGACAGGTATGTTATTTTCTACACCGTAACTGTTTCTGTGAAACCTGACAACTACAGTAAGGGTGTCTGCATGTCTCAAACAGAGCCTCTTCCTCCCTGTCTCCTAGCATACAAGCAATAACCTAAACATGCAGGAGTCGTATTGTTCTGATCCGCTATGATCTACTGTTACGTCGGCTGTGTGTTAACTTTGTGCTGCATGTGTTAACAGCGTGGGTGCTATACGTGCACCCCGATGCCACTGCAGACAAAACCGCCCGAGCTCCTAAAATAGTAGAGTAGCGCCGTTGTTTAAAATTACTTCCCAGACAATACCAGCAATAGCAGCAGTCAAGGTACGGCAGTTGTTGATTGAGCTATTTTGGGTTCGAGGAACAACGAATCACTCCGAGCAGAATAAAAAACGAAGTATTTATATTAGAGTCGTGTACGGTCTGGGAGCGCTGCTTTTGTGATTTATCAAGAAAAAATAAATCATTTTTTCAAAGTAAATTTTCAAAGACCCATCTTTCCTCCAAAATAAGCCTTGTTAGGGTAGAATTGTGGTTGCCGTGTAGAGCAGGAGTAGTATCGGGGGTGACCGTGACCTGCTGGTATTACTGGTGTTGTTGTAGATGAGTGCCCCCCCCCCCCTCCCACCGCCCCCATTAACTCCAAGCTCATACTGAGCTAGATGACAGCGAATCAGAGGGGACGCATCCTGATACAGGGGGTTGAGAGGTCGATCAGACTGACAGGCTGCCACGGAGACGGTGGCGGAGGGGGGGGGGGGGGGAGTGGATGGTGGGAGTTGGGGGGTCAAACTGACCTCTGGTTGTAGTTTTGAGAGAACCATCTGTCTTCTTTAGTCACACTGCTTGGCCAGACAGTGGTATCTCTAGAATATGAATGGATGTACTGATGACCTCAGGTAATAATAACAGTATCCAGCAGCACTTTAGGGCAAAATCGCTGTCCACTGTGTGTCCACTGTTTGCTGTGAGGAATGTCTGCCCTCTTTCCTTAATCAGCAGACACACACACACACACACACACACACACACACGCACACACACACGCACACACACACGCACACACACACACACTACCCTCCCAGCTGAACTGAACGTCAGGCCTGAGCAGTGTTGTTTTCCGTTCAGAGAGGCCTGTTCCCTTATCTGCTGCAATATTGGCCATTTGTCATAATCAGGCCACAGTGAGGGCTTGCATATTGTAGACTGTAGACTCATCCTTAAAGACGACACAGAGACCGTCTATATAGAATTGACTGTGAGCCGTTTAATGTTAATGTTTTTCTTCTGCACAGGGAAGATAGCACGAAGGAGGTCGTTTCGTCGCACGGCAATGAAACTCGAGCTCTGAGTCTGAGCACAGAGAGATACGAGGACTGTGATAAACACAACCTCTCTCTTTCGCTGCACTGCAAAGAGCCCAACACATTACAAAGTATGTGTAGGTACCGTATACCCTAGCCCTAGCTATAGAAGAGCAGTCTGCTAGCAGGAGACATGTACTGTATTATTATGTACTCTAGTCTGGCACTGGTGTTTTTGGTTGGTGTTCATTGTTCAGCTTCACCTCAGCCTTACCTTGACTTGGTAAATGCGAAAGTTGTGAGTTTGTGACGTGAAATTCATCTGTGGCAGTGGCTGGGTGCTCCTTCTCAGCCTGGGAGAGTTGGGACCATAAGGCGACATGGCAATCTCTCTCCTGACTCTCCACGGAGCACAGTCGTGACCTTCTCCTGCACCACCCCCCCCCCCCTGCTTGCCCCCAACCCCCCCCCCACCCCCAACCCTTGCGCTTGTCTCAAAATGCCATTTCCTGCTGGAGAGAGGCCTTGGGGGGCATCCCACGGCACTTGGGACACAGCGGTAGAGCCCCTTTCATCCCCTTCGCACCTCGGAGCTCCCCGGGAAGGGAACGGTTGGGGCGAGGCGTGTAAATGTCACAGGAAGCAGAGAAATCTCTACGGGAAGACCACAGGGTGGTTCTGGGAGAAAAACCATGGCTACCCTCAGGCCTCAGGAACACAGTGAATCAGAGGGAGTAGCAGAACGCTTTAACATTCTGAGGAGCACCTCGCTTTGGTTTGTTAATCGTGTTTTTGCAAGGACGTAACCGCTCGGAGTCAAAACAACGGCTTACGAGTTACAGCTTATTTAGATGGTGTTCATGTGCAAAAATGCTTGAATTTCGGATGCCTTTGGAATGCCTAACAGAGTTAGAGGAATGTATTTCTAGTAGTTTCCATCACTCTTACTAGCACTGTATGTATCTCTAGGCTACAATTACAGTTTTTACAGTAGATCTAATTTAATCTACAACATGAAACAAGGCCATGCAATTACATTTTAAATATCACATCCTATACATCTTTCCAAACTATTCTGTAAAAGCTATGGAAATAGTTGGGGACATTTTGGGGAAATCAATTAAAACCATAGGAAGCATTCCGTTCTTGCTCCCTCATTTAAAATCTTGCTATATCTCAGATATCTCAATGTAGACTATCTTCTCTGATATGGAGGTCTCACCTCCTCTGATGGGTTATTTTGAGCACAAGTGATAATTGAGCTGTTGCTTTTTACAGCAGAACCAAAGTCATGTCTTGTGAAGTGTTGGAATCTATTATTAGCAAATGTGAGGGAGTTTTTTCGCGGCCAATGAGGGGGAAGAGTTTCTTTATCGTTGTTAATTTTGATTCATGACCAGTTTTTGTTTGGTTTAGGAAAGAAGATCTTTAAATTATTGATTGACATTGTTTTTATTGTGGTTCGTATGTATGTGTGTGTGTGTGTGTGTGTATGTGTGTGTGTTTCCTCACAGGATAACGTGGACCTGGGAGATCTCATGTTCTCCCTCTGCTACCTGCCCACGGCCGGCAGACTCACCATCACCATGATCAAGGCCCGGAACCTCAAGGCCATGGACATCACTGGAGCTTCTGGTACACACCATCACCACCTCACCTTCAACACTACCCCTATACTGTACCATCTCCTGTTCCTACCGAGTAGTTTATCAAGCACTACTGTACACAGACAAACATTGCAAGCCTCTGTCGACTGTAAATGTAAACTGTACATGTTGAAAAAGGTTAAACTGATACTGGGTGAACACATAATAATACTGTATAGTGCCCTGATCAGCTCAGTGGCCTTGAGGTTAGAGTGTCCGCCCTGAGATTGGGAGGTTGTGAGTTTGATCCCTGGCCGAGTCATACCAAAGCCTATAAAAACAGTACCCGATGCCTCCCTGCTTGGCACTCAGCATTAAGGGTTGGATTGGGGGGGAAGACCCTGCGACATACCAGCATCATGTCCAGGGGGTGTACTAGTACATCAAGCCGCCTCACGATAGATAGGAGATAGGCTCCTGCTCCTATGGGAACCATCGGTTCTCAAGGATCTCTCTCTCTGTCTCCAGACCCTTACGTCAAGGTGTCTCTCATGTGTGACGGCCGGAGATTAAAGAAGAGGAAGACGTCCACCAAGAGGAACACCCTGAACCCCGTCTATAACGAGGCCATCGTCTTTGATGTTCCTCCGGAGAACATTGACCAGATCGGCCTAATGATCGCAGTGATGGATTACGACCGGTGAGAGGGATTCTGAGTCTTTGTGTTATGAACCGAGTCAGTCAGTAGTTCTCATGCAGTATTTAACACTAGAACAGCCGTGCCTTTTTTACCTACTAAAAGAGTAATCTCTTTACAATGCTCAAGCTGCTATTTACACACAACGACCACTAGTTGGCCGCTTGTAAATTAGCCTGCTTCCTACACAGAAAAATCGTGATCTTAGAATTATAAGGTTCTATCTCCGTTTAGGGTAGTTCAGAGATATTGAGCGTCAAAGTTATTACATTCCATTATGTTTTGTGAGATGGAACCTTTGTATTTTATGAATTACTAACTCAAAAATGTCAAAACCATATAATTCTAACGTCACGAAATGGCAAAATAGCTTTATATTAGTTTATCCCAGGGGTGGGCAATTAATTTTCACAATGGGCCACATGAGAAACCGGGACTATTGTGGGGGGCCGGACCAGTAGGCTGAACTTAATTCTGCTCAATATTACTTTTATCGCTTTATAAAAAGCAGTAAATTATATGGTTTTGACTAGCTGCTACTGGTAAGAATACATGTTACGATAAGGCTATGAAAATGTGGAGTAGGTCAAATATAGAAGTGCAAGAGGACTCATTTAAACACAGGGAAGTAAATGCAGCTATAGTTTTGACCTTTTGCAACATCAGTTTGTGCCTATTATTTATTAACATTACATACATACAACACTACGAGTCACAGTATAGTATTTCTACCTTCTGAAATGATGGCTAGGACTGGTGATATCAAGCGAAGGGTTCTTTATATACAAATCTGGTGACATACACTTGTGATCACTTTCTTTTTCAATAAAACAAGCTATTAGATATTCACTTTCAATTCAATGTACAATTCACATTTCTCAAAAACAACAAACTGTCAACTTATATGACGTCTTTCTACAAGACATTCTGGAACCTGTAGTTATTCTTCTTCTTAGCTAATACAACAGAAATGTGCTTCTGTCAATCAATCATGTAACATATTTATCAATCTCTTAACTGTGAATCAATCATGTAACATATTAATCAATCTATTTTAACTGTGAATCAATCATGTAACATATTAATCAATCTATTTTAACTGTGAATCAATCATGTAACACATTAATCAATCTATTTTAACTGTGAATCAATCATGTAACACATTAATCAGTCTATTTTAACTGTGAATCAATCATGTAACATTAATCAATCTATTTTAATTGCCTAACTAACTATAAAGTTACAACACACAGAGCTAAGCATCTGAGTAGAAAAAGCAACAAGTGCTTTTGATATTTTTCAGTTCTTTTTTGTGTTCAGTGAGAAAAGTCCAGTCTGCCTTGGGCTTGAACAAGTGCACTGAAGTCTGGTTGAATGTCTGAGGTGGAGATGCGAAGGACAGCTGACAGGTGATCATCAGTGAGAGAGGATCGGTATCTGGATTTGTTGAACTTCATCACTGAGAATGAAAAAAACAATTCTAAATAAAAGTCTGAAAAACTATTTCTGAATAAAAGTCTGAAAAAAAAATCTGAAACTTTTTTTCAGAATAAAAGTCTGAAATTGTTTTCAGAAAAGTCTGAACCTTTTATAATGTATGTAATTCCCATTACTACCTAGTTAACTATTGGCGCTTTTCCATTGACCAGACCGGTACGGTTCGGTACGGCACGCATTTGTATCCTACCGTACCATTTCAGAAACGCTTCTCCATTATACACAACATACCTGGAGCGACCCGGGACAGTAGGAGTTACGTGTCATAAGAGCACTTCACTTGGACACTACTTAATTTCCAATCATAATGGAGGTATGATATACATACAGGTGGAAGGCTTTTTCAAAGGCATTTTTAACGAACTCCCATCAGAGTCAAAACACGAAATTCTGTGATCACTACCTTTTCCAGTTGAACATAAACTAAAGTATTTAAATGCTGCTATTGTTTGCGAAAGATACTTACATCCCACCATATTTTTTCAGAGGATGCAAAGTTATAATGTAGCCTATGGAGATGTTGTAGTTGATCCCAAAGTCTGTTCAAACCCAGGCAGCGAGACCAGCAGGAAAACACAACTAGATCTTCTATAATTTTAACTGGATAGTACTTTGTTTCCAATCATAGTTATCTAGATTACTTACTTAGCTAGCTTACCTTTACTTATCAAACGATTTCCATTGACCAATCAATGGTCTGCAGCGTCACACGTCACACACAGCCTGGCCAAAAGTACCTCTCGCTACTACTCTGAAACGAGAACTAAAACGGCCTGGCTCGGCCCGGCTCGGTTGGCAGTGGAGAAAGCAAAACAAACCGGGCTCATGCAGTACGGCACGGGTCGGCACGGTAGTGGAAAAGCGCCATAACATAGTCACGCACGCACATCCGTAAATTGAAAATTAAATTGTCGTAAAATTATTTCCATGTTATTTCTATTATTATAGAATTATTATTATTTTTTTTATTTTTTTTATTGACCTCACACAGGGCCGGCCAGGGACAGCCATAGGGCCGCATGCGGCTCGGGGGCCGTACAATGCCCAGGTCTGGTTTATCCTGATGTGATTTAGAAAATGTAAGGATACTGGGTGGTAGAATGCACATATCTAGAAAAAATCTTGAAAGTAGGGTCCTGAAATGTTTAATTTTGCAAAGATATACACATTTTCTTTACTCAAATGACCCCTCATGGCTGTTCTAGTGTTTACCCCTTACCTATAGAACTCTTCAGTCTCCCAGGCATCAGATCCACACGTGGGTGAGGGGTCCAATACAGAGCGAGTGGTCATTTCTAATTCCATGTGAGGCCAAAGGGGTTCAAAACCACTCAGTGTTCAGTACCGTGAAATAGAGAAGGCAACAGTAACCTATCCTATGGATAACAATCTAGCAGCTTGACTTGACGATGATCTCTCTCTGAACTCTCTCCTCTTTCCTCTCTCATGTTTTCCTACTGAGGTATTGCTATGTTTTTCTACTGAGACCCTTTTATCATGCTTACAGTAAAGGGAGCTGTTTCCAACATTGTTAAATTGTAAATTACTGTTCTGCCAGTGAGCTGTACCATTTGAATGCTGTCTCCAGAGCTGTCTCTTCCAAACAGAACTTCAATGCCCTGATTCAAAGCAAGATCATTTTTGTTGAACAATTTTACTGTGTTGCTCAATACAACGTTACTGTATGTAATAATAATAATAATAATATTAATAATAATAATAATAATAATAATAATAATTATTATTATTATTATTATATGTATATGTATATATGTAGAGACATTACATCCATATGTGACACATTCTAATGCTTTGGTCCTCATTATTGGGATCCAATGTAATGATCTGACATTTTATTCGAAAAATGTGAATACATTTCCGCGTTGTTGAAAATCAATGACAGATCGCTAGTCAACAAACACAGCTTGTTTTGTAAGCCTGCTAACAATGTGAAGTAGTGTTATAGTTAACTAGTTACCAATCCATTGAGTTGCAGTATGTTGGCTTGACTAGCGAGTTTGTGTTGTGATTCTCAACAACGTTGAAACGTAGTTCCGTGTTTCAAAAGAAAAGTCTGAACATTTTGATTGGTTGCTGATATGAGGACCAAAGCATTAGAAGGTGTAACATGTCTCCAGACTGGAGGAGAGATTAAAGAAGGACTCTGTCTCTCTCCCTCTCAACAGTGTAGGTCATAATGAGGTCATTGGAGTGTGTAAGGTGGGCAACGACGCAGAGAGCCTGGGGCGAGACCACTGGGGTGAAATGCTAACATACCCTCGAAAACCCATCGCTCACTGGCACCCCCTTGTTGAGGTAAAGTGTGTGTGTGTGTGTGTGTGTGTGTGTGTGTGTGTGTGTGTGTGTGTGTGTGTGTGTGTGTGCGTGTGTGCGTGTGTGTGTGTGTGTGTGTGTGTCTGTCTGTCTGTCTGTGTGTGTGTGTGTGTGTGTGTGTGTGTGTGTGTGTGTGTGTTTGTATGTTTCAAGCTTTTTCTCAAGGTTTGTTCAAGGTTTCAGGGTTTGTTTCATCAAAATTGATTCACATCAGGTGCTGTCAAAACAGTAAAAGCTCTGCTCCTCTGTTCATTTGGACTCACATCTTTGTTTTCAGAAGTCAGACAGTAGTGTGTCGCTACCTGCCACAACCGCCTCATTTATCAAACTCAGCCCCTCTTTTCTAAGAGCTCATCCCTTCCAGAGAATCAATAGCTTGAGAAGCTCTCAAACTCTCAATCTCTCAGCACAAAGACCCAGTCAGTTCTTCTATTATTAAGAAACATCCCCTGCTAGAATTCAAAGGCTTTTCAGAGAGTATGTGTTTTGTAAGGCGAAATCTATTATATCTATAATAGAAATCCATAGAGAAAATATGTCATTAAAAATACAATGGCTACAGTATGGCCAGGTGCAGGTCGACATCACATGTTTTTCTTCCAGATTTTTGGTATTCTGAGTAGCTCTGCCATTTACTGTACATTTATGTCACACAGTTATCGAGAAAGCACATACAATACGATATGGAACAGTACATGTCTTGGCTTGGCCTGGTTTCTCTCTCTCTCTCTCTCTCTCACTCTCTCTAAGCTGTGTATGTAGAGTTAATCTGTGTCTGTAGAGAGGCAGATATCTTGTATCTGCATCCACCTCAGAGCAACCTATCATTAGAAACTTATTCTGGGGAAGTTCTCTCTCCCCTTCAAAATAGAACTACCCCCCACCCCGCCCTTCTGTCTATGTCTCTGTGTCTCTGTGTCTTTCTCTCTCTCTCTCTCTCTCTCTCTCTCTCTCTCTCTCTCTCTCATGCGCACTCTCTCTCACATGCTCTCTCTCTGTCTCTCTCTGTTTCTCTCTCTCTCTCCCTCTCCCTCTCTCTCTCTCTCTCTCTCTCTCTCTCTCTCTCTCTCTCTCTCTCTCTCTCTCTCTCTCTCTCTCTCTCTCTCTCTCTCTCTAGTGCTCCAGGCTGTGGCTAAGCAGCAGTTGAATGGGGGCTGTGCACACTTTTCAATCAAGGGTCGGCAAGACATTGTATATTTATATTTAGATATACAGTGCCCTCCATAAGTATTGTCTTCTTTGAACTCTAAACTCCCGGATTTGAGTAGAGATTCTCAGCTTTAATTCAATATGTTTTTTTCTCAGATTGGTTTCACCATTTAGAAATTATACGTATTCTGTGTCTCTGGTTAGTCAGGTGTGTTCCGTCACATCATTTATGCAGGCATGATAACGCTGTCGATGTCTAATATTGATTCTAGGCTTTGCATTTAGTGTCTATTGGTGTCTGTCAACATGGGGATCAAAGAGTCAGGGAAGCTATTAGGAGGCTCAAATATCAGAAACATTACATCAGCCAAAACCTTAGACTCAACAATCGCAGGAATCTCAAATGGGCTGGTAGGGCTAAAACAACTATCACACAGATCAGGAACACTCTCCAGCAGGTTGTAAATATGTCAGAGACCATACCATCCGACCATCCGCAGCATATGTCATCAGCCCAACTACAGAGGCTTCGCTGCAAGGTGCAAACCACCAGGTATCCCTAAAAAGGATCGTCAGGTTACTGTTTGCTCAAAAGTGGGTAAAAAGGTCATGCATAGGTCTGGAAAAATGGTCTTGTGGATAGATAAGACACATAGTATTATGGACCAGAGTGACTGGAAGAGAAATGTGTTGAGATCTGCTCCAAGATTTACAGTATACCACCTCATCTGTGAAAACATGGTGGAGAAGGTGCTATGGTTTAGGTATAGCTGCCACAAGAACTTGCTAACTTCTCTTGATTGATAGATACATAGATACATATACTATATAGACAGACAGACAGACAGACATACAGACATACAGACAGACAGACAGACAGACAGATCGACCGACCGACCGACAAAACAGAAAAATACAGAAAAATAGATTGACAGATTGATTGATTGATCCCTGAGGGGGAATTAAAGCAGCAGCTCACAAACAACAACAACAACACAATAAAGTGACAATAGAATAATAGAATAAAATAGTCATCTGAAACATTATATACAGTAAGAACAGTCCAGTATGATTTAACATTCCCCAGCCTGACTCTGATCACCCCGATCGAGCCAGCCGGAGGAGGAGTTGAACAGTCTTGTTGCGACAGGCAGAAAATATCTCCTATAGCGCTCCTTGTAATAATCTGTTGCTAAAGGAGCTTCTCTGCTCTGCCACAGTGTCATATAGGGGATGGGAGGGATTGTCCATGTTGGCCAGGAGTTTGGACCTCATCCTCCTATTGGCCACCTCCTCCACAGTGTCCAGGGTGACACCGAGGACAGAAAAAGCTTTCCTAATAAGCTTGTTCAGCATCTTGGTGACTCCTTCCTTGATGTTGCCACCCCAGCATACCATCGCGTACATCACTGCACTGGCCACCACTGACTGGCAGAACATGTTCAGCAGAGACTGGCACACACCAAAGGACCAGAGCCTCCCCGGGAGAAAAAGCTGCCTCTGGCCCCTCTTGTACAGGACATCTGTGTTGATGTTACTGTGACAGCAGCAGCAGAATGTATTCTGAAGTGTACTGAAATAGTCTGCTCGAGTACAAGCAAATGCCTCCAATTCATTGGATGGTGCTTGAGCATACAGTACAATAGGAAAATGACCCAAAACGTACATTACATTTGAGATTTTTGTCATTTTGGCCTTTATCCAAAGCGGCTTACAACAAATACATTTGACTAAGTAAGTGAACAATCTATCCACCACTCAGAGTAGGAAAAAGTCATCTACGTATGCTCAGGCCAGAGGCTGTTGGCAGTCTAGTTTTTTTTTTACAGTAGAGAAACTGTACTGGGGGGGTAGAGGGGAAGTAGATGTCTCAGGAGGGACAGTTAAGGTATAGCCTGAAGAGATAGGTCTTCAGTCTACGGTGGAAGATAGGGAGTGATTCTGACAGCAGTGAGATCTGTGAGATCTATGAATCTCTACTTTGACCCTTAGTAATTGTTTGATTTCAATTCCAAACTGTTGCAGAATAGAGCAGAAGAAGACCAAATGCCTCCTGTTTTGAATACTTATGGAGGGCACTGTAAATCTATTTTATATGCATTATTGAAGCTGAGGGATTTGAGTGAGGAAGGGAGAATAACGAACTAGCAAGGTTACTGTGAGGAGAGTGGAGGAGTTGAAAGATAATGTGTGTGACCTGTGCACTCAGCCGGGAGTAATGACTTTACTGTGTTTACATCAAAGGACTTCCTGCTTCCCTTTAAACATGACACAGTCAAACCACCAAGGTTGAGAGAGCCAGGGGAAGTATAACAGAAAGGGGAACGAGAGAGAAAATCGTGGGGGGGGGGGTATGAGAAAGAAAGAGAAAGAGAAAGAGAGGGGGGGGGGGTATGAGAAAGAAAGAGAAAGAGAAAGAGAGGGGGGGGGGGGGGTATGAGAAAGAAAGAGAAAGAGAAAGAGAGGGGGGGGGGGGGTATGAGAAAGAAAGAGAAAGAGAAAGAGAGGGGGGGGGGGGGTATGAGAAAGAAAGAGAAAGAGAAAGAGAGGGGGGGGGGGTATGAGAAAGAAAGAGAAAGAGAAAGAGAGGGGGGGAATATCAGACCGCGGCAGGAGGAGAGGAAGCCAGAGAGCGGGGGAATTAAGCAAGACTCTTTTTGTTTGCTTCAGGGTTACTTACAGTATGTGGCTCTGCTTTGAAAATGCTTATTTGAGCCACCAGGAAAGCACATTTATTATTTATCAGTAGGCCTCCCCAGCCATTTGAGTCAAGGTTGGTGTGCCTTTATGGGCCCCTCCTCATCCTCTCCAAAAACACGCCTAACACGCAGTGGGGAGGGGGGTTCAGAGCACAAACTGTTTACTTCTGCTGTCTGTTTGTGCCTTGCAACTCATCTCTCTCTTTTAATAATGGCTTCCGTCCTTTTTTGCTTAAAGCTGGCAAATAAAACAATTACTGTATAGAAGAACTGACCCTCTCTCTGGGAAACGAAACTGACCTCGCTAAGATGAAGACAGGGGGAGGAAGCCATTTTTCTTTCTGCTTGCTTAACTAACCGACTCCAAACTGGCGGATGTCTGCAGGCGAGAGGTGGGAGTTTGATCGCAGCTTTCATGCGGGAGTGCTGGGAGTGCGAGCCGGTCTCGTGTCGACTCCAGTATGTCCTCAGGATGACTTGGGGACTGTAGCACAGCATGAGAAAGCTCAGTGTTGCACAGCCCATATTCATATACCCTTGTATTGAATGAAAAAACAAAACAAAACAAAAAACAATGACGCATTGCAAGATTTAACAGAGCTAAAATGCTAACGATCTTGTCCAATATATTGAAACAGTATAAAATGGTTGCTGCTTTTACTAAATGGCTGCTGATTTTCACTAAATCACCCAATAAATACACTTGATCAGTGACCGAGCTAACTGTAGTTTTTACATGTCTAATGTTTCTAGGATGTGTGACAGTCTCTACATGTCTAATGTTTCTAGGACGTGTGACAGTCTCTACATGTCTAATGTTTCTAGGACGTGTGACAGTCTCTACATGTCTAATGTTTCTAGGATGTGTGACAGTCTTCTCTCTCTCTCTTACAGTACCAAGGGGCCGCAGGCGGGAGCCAGGGAGGGTCCTGCAACTCCCTGAAGACACCCCCGTCTCCGTAACCACCGCCGACTGATCCCACAGGAACACGACCACACAGAGACAGAGCCAGGGGTCCCAAACCGAGCCGTAGGAGGGGCCAGGCTGCTGGAGGGGAGACGGTCCTCGCGGTCCTCACCAACACGTGCGGTTTAACCTGGCAGTTATCTAAACGGTTATGAGACAACCAACCATAGTCAGATGTCTATGTCTCTGAGGGTGGACCTTTGCATGGGGAGCTGATTCGATTCAGTTGCATGTTGAGTGACCACATAATGGTTGTAATTCTTTTCTAATTCAGTTCCAATAGAAAGTCAGTGAGAAAAAAAAACTACGGGAGGTTTTAACAGTTTGCTCTAAGCCTGAGTTTGAAGTAACCGTTTTCTACATAGTCTTGCTACCTGTTTTTAAATGGGGTGTGTCTGTATTGCACAGTGTGTGTTACGACCAGTTTGAACTGCCATAACTTTTTGTTCATTTGGAAGCGGTGCATGAGGTCCTGGTGTGGCGGGGTATCTTCTCTTCCATTTGTTCATGTCTGTTCCTGAATGTGAAGTTCTGTCAGTTGATCACATGATATGTGCAGTGACAATTTATTTCTAGACTTAGTACCTGTAAGTAAAAAATGTCCTTTCAAATGTGATCGATGAATATGAATTAATAAAAAATAAAATGTATGGCCGACATTGACACCATAGTACGGTATTTTAAATATCTTTCCTGTTGCAATGAAAACCACAGCCTCTGTGGGCAAATGACAAGAATCCCCATCGAGAACAGATGATCGTTTATTGAATTTGGCTAATTATTCTGTGGGATTGTAGAAAACAGAGTTTTTAAATTCACTTAGGCTATTTGGCTAATTCCTCATCACAGAAACAAGCCTCCTCAGTTTTAATGTTGCTGTCACAATATCAGCTGTGCTGACTAGAATGGGTGATTGGAACATGTGGAGAGGGGAGTGTGAGAAAGTTGGGAAGAAGAGAAAAAGAAGGTTGGGCAGTAGAGAGAAGGCGAATCAGGAGAGTTAGCTTTCCATGACCGAAACAATGACTTATGAGGTAAGATGCTAATGTGTACAGTATGTACGTGTGTATGCGTGGCACCGAAGGATGTAATTTGCTCTTGTCAATTTGTTGGTTGTTTAACATTCACATATTACAAATCCAATCAATGAGATTGCACCCGAGTGGATCACCAGGACAAATGAAAGGATGAAATGATGATGATGAGGTGTGTGTGTGTGTGTGTGTGTGTGTGTGTGCATGCTTGCGTGCGTGTGTGCATGTGTCTGTTAGAGCGCATAACTAATGACTCCCTATCCTATAAACATCAAACATCTGCTCTGAACATTCACAAATGAGCTATCAATAAACTTTGGAGTAATGGTGATATAGTATCCAGCTCCTGACCAACCTCCTAATAATGTTTTATGACTGGCTGGATTCACTCAATATCATGTTGTTGAACAGCATGCTCTGTTGAGGATACAAAGTTGTTGTACATTTGAGCCTCTGACAGAATATCGACTTCCCTGTTTCCTGTAGAACTAGAAATACTGTAGAAGCGCGTCCGTTTTAGAGCAGGCTGATTGGTTATTGAACCGGGAGAGAGTTGTCTCATTTGGAGCGCTGCATGTTTGGGGGGCTTAATTGATTTCTGGGGGGGGCCGTCTGTTGATTGGCTGGCTGACGGGGCCTGATGATCAGTGGTGATTTGTCACTGTCTGGAAAGTGGGTTTTCAATCAGACCTGCTTGTCAGGCGCTCCGGCCCCGGTGCTCTTATCACTTCAACTAGCCAATCAGACATGTCGACGGAGCCATCCTCTTCTGGTCGGGAGGCCGGTCTCCGCTCTCTCGTGGCTCTTCACTGATGACATGTCAGACTGAGGAATCAAATGAGATCTATTGTCATTTCGTTCCTCATAGCATAATTGCCTAAAAGTCATATTTTGGCCAAATTGAGATATCTGCCTAACTCTACTCTCCTAACACTGCTGATTCACTGTGCATTATTGCCTATGCCATCAGCCTATCAGAATGCTTGTTACATTCCAAAATCACTATCTGTCCAAGTCATCTCTTTGACATAGGCATTTTTGACACTATGGCTCGGCTGACCAAGTGAAGTATGACAATTATGCGGCTATGAGGCTAACGATTTGGACATGTAACAACGATGTTATGGAAATGACACTATTGCTACATTGAGTTTTTATCGACATTGTAGCACTGGAATGCTCTTACAGTTACTTTGCCTCTCTTACCGTTCCTCCTCCACTACTCCTAACACGGTGCTCTCTGTGCCAGCATTTTAGAAACCCATCTTTGGGATCATGTGTTCATCTTGAACCTGACAGGACAGGAGAGGACGCTTTGGGAAATATGCCATCCCTAAATATCCCATGTGTCAAGCCCACACTCTCGCACTCTCCGCTAAAGTAGCTTAAAGTGCTACTTTAAAAGATGTCACAAGGTAGACGATGATGATGGTGATGGTGATAATATAATGTTTGCCATTTACAAGCCAATCTCTCCAGTCTAAGTATTTGTCAACTGGACAACCTAGACACTATCATTGGATAATGACACTTTCTTTTCCTTCTTCTATGGAGATCACCACTTTCCTCCTCACAAAGCGTATATCACGCCACCGGTATCGTCGCCACGGCGCCGTGTCTCCCTGTGTGACGACCGCGTCGCTCTTCCCTGAGTGACAGGAGGAGGGCTCTCCCTGTCCGCCCCGGATTGGGATTTATCTGTGGCCGTTTGAGCGTTCACACACCGCCTGATTCGCTCATGACAACTCCCTAAAGACTCACCAAGGCCAGCTTGTAAGGCCAGCTTGTAAGACCAGCTTGTAAGGTCAGGTTGTAAGGTCAGTTTGTAAGGCCAGCTTGTAAGGCCAGCTCGTAAGGCCAGCTTGTAAGGTCAGTTTGTAAGGCCAGCTTGTAAGGCCAGCTTGTAAGGCCAGCTTGTAAGGTTAGGTTGTAAGGTCAGCTTGTAAGGCCAGCTTGTAAGGTTAAGTTGTAAGGTCAGCTTGTAAGGCCAGCTTGTAAGGCCAGTTTGTAAGGTTAGGTTGTACGGTCAGCTTGTAAGGCCAGCTTGTAAGGCCAGCTTGTAAGGCCAGCTTGTAAGGTTAGGTTGTAAGACCAGCTTGTAAGGTTAGGTTGTAAGGTCAGATTGTAAGGTCAGGTTGTAAGAACAGCTTGTAAGGTCAGCTTGTAAGGTCAGCTTGTAAGGTTAGGTTGTAAGATCAGGTTGTAAGGTCAGGTTGTAAGGTCAGGTTGTAAGAACAGCTTGTAAGACCAGCGTGTAAGGCCAGCTTGTAAGACCAGCTTGTAAGACCAGCTTGTAAGACCAGCTTGTAAAGTCAGATTGTAAGACCAGATTGTAAGTCCAGTTTGTCAGATCAGCTTGTAAGACCAGCTTGTAAGGTCAGGTTGTAAGACCAGCTTGTAAGGTCAGCTTGTAAGACCAGCTTGTAAGGTCAGCTTGTAAGGTTAGGTTGTAAGACCAGCTTGTAAGGTTAGGTTGTAAGGTCAGCTTGTAAGGTCAGGTTGTAAGGTCAGCTTGTAAGGCCAGCTTGTAAGTCCAGCTTGTAAGACCAGTTTGTCAGATCGGCTTGTAAGACCAGCTTGTAAGACCAGCTTGTAAGAACAGCTTGTAAGGCCAGCTTGTAAGACCAGCTTGTAAGGTCAGCATGTAAGACCAACTTGTAAGACCAGCTTGTAAGACCAGCTTGTAAGGCCAGCTTGTATGGTGTGTGTGTGTGTGTGTGTGTGTGTGTGTGTGTTTTTTAACACTATACATAGTTTTACAACCCACCACCTGAAAGGAGGCATGTGTGCTTTTAAACTCGTCTCTTCAGGGCACTCTAAACATGGACACTACCCTGTAAAAAAGTAATACATGTCAGCCTACTGGCTGGCGTGACTATACCCCTGATGAGCCGTGCCTGTTCCTTGCTGTCTGCTCATCATTCCAGCCGCGGTGATTGATTGGTTACCATTTCCATGCTGTAGATAAGAGCTCTCCTCCCAGACTGCCGGGAAAAAAAAACGATGCTGTTGAGCTGCGGTTGGTCGTTGCCGGGCTACTGATGAATAATGCAGGTGTCATTAGTATGCGCAGTGTCACAGGTGTCACCGGGTGCCTTTTATGACAGCCGGCACTGCAGTGGCACTTCTGGTCTGGTTAACAACCGCGACCCGGTACACCTACATGTACACCAGAACATTACTCCTCAATGTGTGTGTGTGTGGGTGTGTCTCTGTGTGTGTGGGCTTCACCATGCAGCTTAACGAGGCAGGGACCGTGTAGGAGGTGGAGGGCTGTGCAGGGGCGTCGACAGGGGCTCTTTCGGGTCTTGTTACCCCAGGCAGTGAGTGAGTGAGTGACACGTTAATTGCATGCTACAGCACTCCATCCACGTGCCTGCAGAGGTGTACGCTTATCAAGACATTTGAGCTAGCCCTCTTATCGCTAATCACCTAATCAGATGACACACAATTATCCGGCTGACATGTAGCACTTAAAAAACCGCCACTACAACAGCCAGCGAGTCAACACGACCTGCTTTCTCGTCTTTCACACGAGAAGGAGCAGCGGCCTGCTTTTAATAGCGCAAACATGGGAGCTAGCATGGCTAGTCTTGTTTCCCTTTCGACAAAAAATAATCTTAAAAAACCTATTATTTAAACCCATTGAATACATACTCAGACGATAACAACAACTATTTATTCTGACCTCGACTGTAGTTACCCATTAAGAATGGTCTATATCATTCATACCAGCACTTTATAATCAACTGTGTCATCGTACTCATAGCAGAGTGGTTGACCTGTGCTCAACCAGCCTCCTCCCCTTCTGTAAGGAGAGGGACAGACAGAGAGAGAGAGAGAGAGAGAGAGAGAGAGAGAGAGAGAGAGAGAGAGAGAGAGAGAGAGAGAGAGAGAGAGAGAGAGAGAGAGAGACGGAGAGAGAGAGAGAGAGAGAGAGAGAGAGAGAGAGAGATCACAAAGACACCGAGACATAGAGACATAGACAGAAGGGGTGGGGGGTAGTTCTATTTTGAAGGAGAGAGAGAACTTCCCCAGAATAAGTCTCTAATGATAG
The DNA here is from genome assembly GCF_963989245.1 of Nansenia antarctica. NCBI lineage: Eukaryota > Metazoa > Chordata > Actinopteri > Argentiniformes > Microstomatidae > Nansenia > Nansenia antarctica. Next base: position 72,866,009 of record NC_137674.1, read on the forward strand.
GTTGCTCTGAGGTGGATGCAGATACAAGATATCTGCCTCTCTACAGACACAGATTCACTTGATCCATGCAGGGCAACAAGCCATAATCACAGAGATAATTTACATGAAAAACAAATCCCGTTTTCAGCATTGGCACAAACTTCACCTGTGGGAATATTATAATTACTCAGTACATCTGAAAATCATATTAAACCAAAAGCCAAATAGAAATCCAAATCATTAGGAGAACAACATTCTGGAAATATTTTTACCAGGGGAACCTTTTTAAGTTCACGTTGATAACATGTTTTTATCATGATTCGAGTCCTGTTGTATGTTAAGTTGGGGGTTAATATTACCAACTGGCAATTGATTTACCATGAATTGGGTTAACTCAAGACATGTATATTGCACTGGACTTTTTACAGGGCAAGACAAAACTGATGATGTCATAATGACACCTAAACTGATTTGTTTGCTGAAGTTACTGTATTATAATGCACTAGACCTACTTATGTCAAGGTTCCATGACAGACAGGCCACTTTCACTCAAGCTCTAGATGAGTCCACCTGCTTACTCCTCATAAGACATTGTGGTCAGATGTATTCTTTATTTATTGTTTCATCAGTATTTGATTAACTGCTACCAAACCCTCATGGGTCAGTCGCAAAGTAGTAGTTTCTCTAAGCAGAAACTCATAAACAAGGAGACCAGCAAAACGAGGGAACAGAAGGGCACTTCCTCAGGATTGGTGATTATCCAGCTGCTGTCTCTGTTTTGCTGTGGCAGAGAGTCTGCCTCCAGAGAGTCTGCCTCCAGAGAGTCTAACTACAGAGAGTCTGCCCACTCCAAGGATGGCAGCAGGAAATATCATGTCGATAACGATTAGATAGATAGACTTTATTTGTCATTGTTACAGTACAGGTACCAAACAACGAAATTTAGGAGGGGAGGCTCCCCTGGTGTTTAAGAAAGGAAAAAGAAACACATTTTGGAAAAAGCATAGATGCATAAAATCACAAGAAGATAAGGAGCTGGTTTACATCAATAGAGGCTATGTACACAATCCACTGTACTATACTGCACAGATAGTCAACTAGGGTTGTCATATTGCACAAGAAAGTATTTTTTCACATTTTTTTTAAAGTGTCACAGTTTGCAGGCTTGAAAATGTACATGTTTGTGCCTCAGCACTAGCTGCCATTACAATCCGTCCGGACTTGTCCTGGGCCCAGAACTTAGGCCTTTTCTGTGTTCAGGGCCTTGACGGCCCTGTGGTAGAAGCTGTCCTTCAGTCTGTTTGTCCTAGCGGCCGGGGTCCTGTACCTCCTGTTCGAGGGCAGCTTGACAAAGTGTTCGTGCCCAGGGTGGGTCGGGTCCTTGGAGATCTTGGAGGCCCTCCTGAGACAGCGTGTTTCGTACAGCTCCTCCAGAGAGGGGAGGGTGGCGCCGGTGATCCCCTGTGCTGTTCTCACGACTCTCTGTAGATCGTTTCTCTCCGCTGCCGTGCAGCTGTGGTACCAGTTGGATTCTCCCAACTGTGACAACGGTAAGAGCTTTGACAGATCTTTTGGCTTTTAATAATACACAGAAATCAAAAGCTTCACTAAAGAGCTTATTTTTTTTAATAACTTTCACAGGTACTGACCCAAGGCGAGATTCCAGAGCCAATGGTAAGAGGAGAGGTAAGAACAAGGGAAAAAGGAAGTGAGGAAGCGCAAAGACCAAACCGAACAAGTGTTGACCAAAAACCCTGAACCCCGTACACCGCCACCACAGAAAGACCTGGATGAAGACGCTGAACACTCTGTAAGACAAATCTCGTCTACAACGTCATGTCAAACATAATAATAATAATAATAATAATAATAATAATTATAATAATAATAATAATGCACTTTACATAAGGAGTGCTACAGATTAAAAACAAGAAGATTTTAAAAGAATAAAAGAAGAAACATTTCAATTAAAAAAGGCTAATAAAAGGCTCTATTAAAAAGGCCTTTTTAAGGCCTTGTTTAAAAGCATCCACAGACTGTGCCCTTAGGTGCCCTTAGGTGGGTCAGGGTTGGTGGCAGCAGAGTGGAGGGTGCGTGAGGAGTTTTGAGGGGTATGGAGGAGTTCCTTGAGGTAGTGGGGGGGGGGGGCAGTTCCGTGAATGCACTGGTGGGTGAGGAGGGAGACCTTGAATTCAATTCTGAGTGAGATGGGGAGCCAGTGAAGGGATTTGAGGATGGGGGTGATGTGATCGTATTTGCGCACCCTCATCAGGATCCTAGCAGCGCTGTTCAGATTCAGATTCAGATTCATTTATTTATTCAAGGGACAGTGCATATTAATAAAACAAAAATAAATTGTAAATACGCCAGAGTTAGCCCGAAAGCTAGTTTTCATCCGCAGTCCCTATGCCATGATGTTGTATACGGCTCCCTGGAGGAAAAAAGTACATTTTTAAAAGATAAAATATAAGTAGACCTAGGCACAAAAAAGTGGACAGGACAAGCATTTAGCTTAAGGGCATAACATAGGGGGTTAAAAGAGCATACATTAATCATAGGTGGTTAAAAAGAGGGAACATAATAAGCACGGTAAGCAGACTAAAAGCAAACAGCACAAACTGTACAGGTAAGACATGTTAGGCGGTACACAGACATTTTGACATAATGACATACATGTAGCATACAAGCATGACATACAGGTATAGGACAGGACATTTCAATGTTGACAGGTGTGTGTGTTGATCATCCATTGTTTTAGGTGCTTTCTAAATTATTTAAAGGTGCCTAATTCTTTGAGGTGCCCTGGAATCAGGTTCCATTCTTGTGACCCTCTAACTGACCAGGCAGACTGACTAAAGGCACTCCTAAATGGGATGGTGCAGTCCCCTCTGGTGACCCCACTTGTGGTGCGTGCTGTACTTCCTGGTCGTGAGATGAAGGTGTTAAGTGGTGGTGGGGCTAAATTGTGGATAGTTTTATACAAGGCAGAGGTTTGTGTAGGTTTTCAGATTGTCCCAGCTTAGAATGTTGTGTTTCTTCAGTATTGTGCAGTGGTGAAAGTGTCTTGGCTTCTTGTCTAGTGTTTTGATTGTTTGTTTGTATAATGACTCGAGTGCTTTGCAAGTTGTGGGATTTGCTTGTGACCAGCTTGTTGTACAGTAGTTGATGTGTGTGAAGATCATGGCGTGGACATACATGGTAGCTGCCTCTGTTGACATGTAGTCCCTTATAAAGCGGAAGTTGGACAGATTGAACTTGACAATTGTACAGACCTTTTTGATATGTGCCTTAAAAGTGAGGTTGGAATCTAACAGCACCCCAAGATATTTGAACTCGTTCACAACTTGTAGTTGTTCCCCTGAGACAATGACATGTGCCTCTTCAGCAGAACGGTTTGTTCTGGCAGTCAGAACCTGAACCTGAACCTGAACCTGAACCCAGAACGTACCCCCTGACCCAGAACCCTGAACCCTGGCCCTCTGACCTCAACCTTACTCTCCTTCTCTCTCTCCTGACAGGCCTCCCTCTGCCAGACCTCCCTGGTGCTGAGCGTGGGTGAGCTCCAGGTTGACTGGCAGCTTCCTGTTGTCCCCGATCACTCCACCTCTTATGACGACCACGCTGTCTCCAACAAAGACAAACAGACCAAGACCAAGACTGACGACAGACACACAGGGGCCACGCCTTTCGACTGGGAAAGCCTAGAGAACGAAATCGTCGCCTTGAGCAACGCCATTGATCCTATCTCCAACGAAGACAAACAGACCTCCGAGACCAAGACTGACGACTGGCTCACATCGGCCAGCACTTTCGACTGGGAAAGCCTAGAGAATGAGCTCATCGCCATTAGCCACACACAGAGAAAGCCGTCTCCCGTGCTCTCACCGGTGAGGATGAGGATGGTGACGAAGGACAGGCCGACACAGTCGTATTCACAGGTGCTGAAAATTGATGATATTCATGAGTATTATGAATATGAAATCATTCACGAATAAAAACAACAAACTAAGCATCACGAATAGGGTCCATAGACATTCTTGTCTCATATACCACCCTGCACTGCATGATGCCATAACGCTCGTCCGCACTTCAAACAAACCAGGCCTGCTCTGCTCTCTTCTCTCCCTCCCACTCTCTGATGAGGTTTAAATTGTCTTGTTATCCGCCCTAAAACTGTTTAGCATTTTAATAACGCCTCGCAAATGCAGAACTAATTACATTGATTCACTTGCATAAAACTGAGGTCTATCAACAACGTTCATCAGCAGTTTGGAGGTGCCTCGTTACTGGGTGGGTTTACCCCAGATTACAGGGAGAGTGGGAAAGTAAATAGTGCCTAATGGTGGTGGCGGAAACCTCATCATACAATAGCACATCCTTCTCTGTGTCTCTATAATAACCAAAGATTATCCACCTCACCGCGTAACCACAAAACATGGGTGTCACGGATGCTGCATTTACATACCTTCTACCAATAGTCTTCCATGTAAGCCTAGATGGGGCACGCAATCTTTTGTAAGCCTCCCACACCGCCATAAGGCTATGACAGCGGTACACAAGCGTCTACTAGGAAGAATAGCTGGTGGAAGGAGCGCGGTGGGAGGTTGAAGAAACAAGGTATCTTCTGAAAATCTTCTGAAAACACCTGATCTGTCGAAATTTCTGCAACGCTGCCTCTCTTCTCTGTCACGCCCGCGAGCCACCAGCTGGGTAACCCTCCCCAGGGAGGCACCTTCTGATGCCATACATGCATGCATAATGAGCCGGAGTACGGAGAGACGCTCCGGAGTAGCACATCATCACTTTCTTTCACGTCTGCCTCCTCCTCCCCAAAGCCGTGTGTCACCGGTACACCTGCGGGATGTCTTAGATCTCAGATGGCTGCACACGCATGGAGCAGACAGACAGACAGAGAGGAGAGCATGCTTCATCAATATAACTGTAATGAACTGAACTTTTCAGATGTTCACCCTCTGCCGGTCCAGATGCTGTGAGGATCGGGTCAGCCCGCCTATGCTGGTGTGTAACGCACTATATCAAAGCCCAGGCGAGCCACTGCAGCTGCTGGGCATAATCGGCGTCGGGGGTAGAATGAGTGTGTTTGTGCGTGTGTGTGTGTGTGTCTGTGTGCGTGTGCGTGTACGTGTGCGTATGCGTGTGCGTGTGTGTGTGCGTGTGCGTGTGTGTGTGCGCGTGCGCGTGCGCGTGTGAGTGTGTGTGTGTGTGTGTTAGAATGAGTGGAAGTGCGGGAGGGAGGATGTATGGATGGAGAGAGAAGGAGCAGGGATGTGAGATTATGCCACATACCGTGGCTGTGCTGCACTCCTGCAAGAATCTAGTGAAATATTCATCTGACCCAAAAAGAACATCAAAGCACATGCACACACACACGCACACACGCACGCACACACACGCACGCACACAGGCACACACACCCACACAGACAGACACACACACTATGACCAAGGGGTATGATTCCCCGCATGCCTTGGCACCGCTCCTCTCACAAGGCTAACACTCAGGGAACACAAGGCTAACACCTAGCCAGCGTGATGCTCTCTTTAAGTAAGTATCTCAGATTCAGGTTCCGATCGGGTCTGTCAGTCGCTCTCTCTCCTGTCCTTGTCTTGATGACAGACAGCTCAGGCCTTCAATAGCTGATGAGAGCTGAAAGCTGATAGCTGATGGGTGTGTGTGTGTGTGTGTGTGCATGTGCGTGGGTGTGCGTGTCGACAGAGGCGCAACTGAGGGCTAGGATGAACAGTCTCTCATTAGGGACTCGCTGGGGAGGGAGGGAGGCAAGAGCAAAGAAGACGTTGATGTATGAAAGTCCCCGGAGCAATCAGAGCCGTCAAGGGGAAACGCCGTGCGGCGTAGGATTGCCCATTCTCAGCTGTAACGACAATACTTCTTCAAAATCAGTCTAAAATACACCACAGTTTCATCACATACTAATGACTAGAGAAGCTTGTCTAAATTTTTACGTTCTAAATGGTTCTGTCCAACCCCCCCCCCATCATCTCATTCTCTCATTCCCTTCCTATAAACCGCACGCTTAGTAACGTATTGGTTATTCCTCAGAAGCGATTCAGGCTCTCCACGTGCCCGTGGAGAAGACACGCCGTCCCTACCCAGGGGACCCCTGGGGAACTGCTTTGATGTTCTCCACAGACCTGGTCGTTTCTTCGTGTAGCACGCTGATGTGAAAGGGAGAGAGAGAGAGAGAGAGAGAGAGAGAGAGAGAGAGAGAGAGAGAGCTTTAGTGTGGTTCCATGCCTTCCACAGCTATCAGAGAGGGAGGGGGAGAGGGAGAGGGAGAGGAAGAGGGAGAGGGAGAGAGAGAGGGAGAGAGAGAGAGAGAGAGAGAGAGAGAAAGTGAGAGAGAGTGAGAGTGAGAGTGAGAGTGAGAGAGTGAGAGAGAGAGAGAGTGAGAGTGAGAGTGAGAGAGAGAGAGAGAGAGAGAGCTTTAGTGTGTTTCCATGCGTTCCACAGCTATCAGATAGCTGATCGACAGAAGATTAACAGCCTGCCAGGTTTGGCCTCCATCTCTTTTCTGCTCATCTCTTCATCTCTTCAGCTCACTCATCAGAGGGGATAAGCTCTGCTCAGAGCAGTCTGTAAACCGACCGCGGTTTGCTAGCTCACCTTCTGACTGGACGATCGATTTCCTCCGCTCCGTGGAAACTACATTAGCCATAACACATTGTTGGGGAGAAGGTCAGGGGCATCACAATGACTGAGCGTCAAGTTCCGTCAAAACACACACACACCAGGCTCACAAACACACAACTGTGCACAGCAGCAACAGCAGCTACAGTGACTAATGGCTAAATAATTAAATTATGATTATGTAATGATTGAAGCACTTTGAGCTGCAACATTTGCAGGAAAAGCGCTATACAAATAATTTATTATAATTTTAAACAAATAAGTTATTATTATTATTATTATTATTATTATTATTATTATCATTATTATTACAGATTCACATATTCATACACACATTCTGGGTGTATACACAGTAGGACTCCCTACAGCAGATGTTCTAAATATATCCTTCATTATATCCTTTACATGATCTTCCTTCCAGTGGATATGAGGTCTCGCATGTGTTACATTCGGAATATTCAGTATATGTTTTCTGTCAAGTCACTACTGCTACATGCTACATTGATGGGCTTGTGAGCAGAGCGGGGTCCGGGAGTCATATGACTGAGGGATGGCTTGTCTTTGTGTGTTTCGCTAATGGGCCTCAATTAACGGAATACAATAACCCATCAGCAGTTGCCCTGTGGCTATACAAGAGATGAGGACGGAATAGAGAGCGCGCGCGCACACACACACACACACACACACACACACACACACATACACACACACACACACATATGCACATGCATGCACACGCTCACATACACACGCACACACACACACACACACACACACACACAGACAGACAGAATGGAGAGCACACACACACACACACACACACACACACGTATGCACGCACACACACACGGACACACACACTTTATATCGGGCTGCTAATGGACTTGGCTGAAGGAAGAGGGCATTTCTATTGTCTTCAGCAGAGGCCAGGGTCTGTTCATCATCCCTCCCCGGGAGCCAGTGGTCTCTGGTCCCTCCTCACCAAACGCTTTTTGTTTGCCACTCTGAGGATTCATAAAGACTCACTGCTGTGTGAAATCATCTAATCTTCACTGGACCGCGAAAGCCTCCTTCACAGAAAGCTGGGCCAAAAATGTGCCCACACATTGTGCAGAGATGTCTTCGTTTTTATTTTATTATTTTCAAGTAAACGATTAACTTAAAATGATCTTTAGTTTTATAGATATGCAATATATTGCACCCAGTGTTGGACTATGATGAATGCTATATGAGTGCTATTTGTCTGAGGAATATTGAAAGAAAGCACCTGTTTCTGTATGGTATTCTCTGTGTCATTTAGTAATTACATTGCATTGTATTTAGATGGAACTGCAATCAGACATCATTGTTATTTGTGGGAGAGTGGGAGAAACTAAAGCATGATCATCCATTTGATTATCTTCCGCTATAGGTGAAAGGGACAAAACAAGTAATGCCCAGCTACCTTTACAGTTACTTTGAGAATGAGTGTTCAAACCCCCATTCATACTCTACCAGTCATGGAACACTGGGTGACATCACATACAGTAGACTTGTATCGCTCTCTGCTGGTCAAGCAAGGCATTGCACCTCATATTAGACTAATTGGTGCATCGTATCAGATGATACTGTAGCTTTGGAGAAAGTGCTGTTGGCCTATGAAACATAAATAGCGAAGTAAGAGAATATTGAAATGCAACAGCAAGGAGAGAACATGACAAACATACTGCAGTTATCAAGCCTTTACTGAAAAAGAACAGCTGATGACACTCAAATCTACATAGCCCTCTCATCGAACGACTATTGTCCCATCGACAATCTCTGCAATTGCATTGAACAAATAAACGCCTGGATGAGACAAAACTTCCTCCAGGAATAAACTGAGATAATTGTATTCGATGCAGTCCCCCCCAAAAATCTTTCAGAATAAAAGTCCCCCCAAAAATATTTCTGAATAAAAGTCCCCAAAAATATTTCAAAATAAAAAAATAAACTTCTCAAAACAAGTTTGGAAACGTTATTTCAGTTGATTCTTCCTCCCCTTTAATAATACCAATTGGTATTGTATTTTATATCGTTGGAAAGCCTGATTAGTCACCTTTACAACGAGGTACAACTTGTAAGGATCATGCATTCGTGGAATGAGTAACACAGCTAAACGTTTTTCAGAATAAAAGTGTTTTAAAAAATCTGAATAAAAGTCTAAAAAAAGATATTGTGTAAATAAACAAGTGTATGTCAGCAGATTTGTATATAAGGAACATTTCGCTTGATATCACCAGTCCTAGCCATCATTTCAGAAGGTAGAAATACTACACTGTGAGTCATAATGTTGTATGTATGTACTGTTATTAGATAATAGGCACAAACTGATGTTGCGAAAGGTCAAAACTATAGCTGCATTTACTTCCCTGTGTTTAAATGAGTCCTCTTGCTCTTCTATGTTTGACCTACTCCACATTTTCATAGCCTTACCGTAACATGTATTCTTACCAGTAGCAGCTAGTCAAAACCATATAATGTACTGCTTTTTATAAAGTGATAAAAGTAATATTAAGCAGAATCAGCCTACTGGTCCGGCCCTCCACAATAGTCCCGGTTTCTCATGTGGCCCATTGTGAAAATGAATTGCCCAACCCTGCCCTAAGGTCAGCTGAGACTAATCAGTAATCATTCCAAGAGTGAAAACAAAACATGGTGAAGCAGATTTCAGTCACTCTGTGAGCTGAGCTGTGTGCTCCTGGAACAAACTCCCTCAAACCCTAAACATTTTTAAAACTAAGCTAAACACCTTTATCTTTTTTTACTTATGATATCTGCAGTAGTTTGTGATGTGTTTGGGCTGAAACATGAAATGTTTATCTATTTATTTTTCTAATAATAATAATAATAATAATAATGATGATAATAATAATAATGCTAATACATTATATTTATATAGCGCTTTTCCTGGGCTCAAAGACGCTGACAATTATGTATATACAGTATACAAACTCCTCAAAAAAAGTTATTTTGGTCCATTATTCCTCCCCTTTAATAATACCAATTGGTATTGTATTTTATATCGTTGGAAAGCCTGATTAGTCATCTTTACAACAACTTGCAAGGATCATGCATTCGTGGAATGAGCAACACAGCTAAACGTAAACTGGCACCTGATATATGCTGTATGTAAAGCACTTTTAATTGCTCCTGTTGTATGAAATGTGCTATACCAATAAACTTGCCTTGCCTTACTGGCTACTGATGTGTTAACCACATTACACTGTGGTGACATGTAATAACAACAATTCAAATGCATGGCAATAATGTGTCAAACTGGGGCAGCCCCGGGGCTACTTTGGCGATAGCCCCCTTGATATGCTGCCGTGCCAACATAACAGATGGTCCCCATCTGGTGAAAACATGGTGGATGAGCATTCCCTCAACCTCATCAATGTAGGTCACTTTGAAATAAATTGATCTGATTCAGGTCATGTAATACAGACATGTGTACAGTTCAGAGTGGAAAGAAGAGAGAGACGTACACTACTCTACGCGCATAAATCTGTCCAATTGCAACGCAAGTCAGCCTGCAATGAGGTACGTATACTGTATTTGAAACGTCTTTGCAAAATAGTTTTTATTACTATAATATTTGATGAATACATACTCAAAGTGTCGATTTGATATTTAGGGTAAGGATTATTATATTGTATTTTACATAATGCAGATTATGATTTTTATCATCATTTGAGCTAGGAGAATGGTGGTGAATGGTGGTCTTTATTATCATTGCTATAGTACAGGTACCAAACAACGAAATTTAGGAGGGGTGGCTCCCCTGGTGCTAGGAAAGAAAAAAAAAAGAAGAAAAAAAAAGAAAAACACAAGAAGGGAAGGAGCTGGTTTACATAAATAAAGGCTATGTACACTATCCACTATACTATACTGTACAGATAGACGACTAGGGTTGTCATATTGCACATAGTGTTATTGCACATTCATTTGAAGTGTCGCAGTTTGCAGGCTAGAAATGTACATATTTGTGCCTCACCACAAAAGGAGGAGGAATAAAACATAATGAATACAACTGTGCAAATAACCTTATCATAGGGCCAGCTGGAGGATGAAGACTTCGTATTGTGTTTACATAGGAATGAGAGATACTGGTGCTGTATGCCTACCCGTAGGACTGTTTACTTACTAAACTGCCATTAGGAGTAGTTTAGGAGGAGAGACTGCCTGCTCCAGCGGTTATCTGTGCCCTGGAGTGATTTGTGACATTCCTCAAACATTCAGAGAATGCAGCTGTTCCTCATCACGACATCCAGACTGTAGAAACACACAGATGGAGGAGTCAGGTTAGCGATACTATCTGGTGTCTGAGGGACTGGGAAGGGTACACTGATCTAATAGGTTGTTTGCGAAGGATGTTTAGGGAGGTTGGCCCAGTACCTGGGCAGAAGCACAGACAATTCCCAAACTTTTTCAATCAGGCCCCCCTTGGGTAATTGGAAATATTTTCGAGCCCCCCCTAACCCGGTCCCCACCTAGATTGATATAATTAATTGTATAAAGTTGTACAAACATTACATTTTCTCTTCTAATAATAACAAGACACATATATCCAACTATAGTTTTATATTTTATTATGGGTTGAAAAGGAACATAAGTGCTTGGCAAATGATCCTGTGCCACTGAAATATTCAACATATCAACATTAACTAATTTCTACTGCATCACTATTCTTACTCTACACATTCCTATCACAATTACGATCAATGACTTGTGTGTGCTTGCTTTGCCTTGCAAATCTTCTCAAAGCGGGGTTGTTGTTTTGAGACTGCCACTCTCAGTTCATTCTCAATGTTCAACTTCGACCTGTATTTGCTTTTGATAGCAGCAACAGCAGAAAAGCCTATCTCACACAGGTACGATGTTGCAAAAGGCAGCAGTATTCCCACAGTTTTTTTTTCTTTTTCGTTTTTTTTCTGCGCCCCCCCTGCCCCACTAGGGGGGCGCGCCCCACAGTTTGGGAAACGCTGGTGTAACTATTGCCACTGTCAGAGTAACAGCCTACATGTTGTGTGGCTACAATCACACATCATTAGATTCAGGCGACTTAGTCTGAACCTATGCAGCTAAACACGTTTTGAAATGTGGAGGCAAACTGCCCATGGGCTGGCAGTTTGCATAATTATACACCTGCTGTATGCTACTGATTGTGCTTGCTGTGTCTACATTTCCTGGCGTTCTTCTCAACTAGTAATTATGGACTGGTGATGAGTTAAAAAGGACAGGTGCGGCCGGGAGATGAGGCAACGGCGATGAATGAAATAGTTTTGGTGCTGCAACTGCAGCCAAGTGATACATACTTGTGGCCTCAGTATCACAGCCACCCTCTGGGCTGTGGCCTTCACACCACAGGATGTTGTGAGTGTCTCCTGGTCGGAGCGGAGCTGCACAGAGCTGAGGTTCTCTTCGCTTCGAGGAGTCACAGCGACTCATCATTCGCATGCCTTTGTTTATTCACAAGCCAGAAATCAAAAACAATTGAAATGTACTTAGCAAACATCCGATGGACATCCCGTCAAAGCAGCGTGTTTGTCCACAAACAGAGAGATTATATTTACATTTACATTTACATTTTTGGCATTTAGCAGACGCCTTATTCCAAAGCGACTTACAATCAATACATTTGAATACTAAGCATGTGAATCAGCAATCCACCATTCGTTGCAGGAAGAGTAATCTAGCTCGGGCCCGGGGCCACTGATAGAAGGAAAAACCTTCTCCCTATCGCCTTCTACTAAAACAGCGTAGCCCGTCCTGTTTTTTCCTGACAATCTCTTTTGCAAGCTTTGTCGGTTGTTTTTCATCACAGATGGCTTTTGTATTGGAATTTCTTCCACTCGGGTGAAGACAACAATTTAGTGGCGGAATGCTCACCGCAAATTGGTATGTGACAAAAGACAAAATACAGACTCCACTGTTGAAGTGATCCGCATTATACACGAGCTACAGTACAACATGACTTTGGAGGACCTCCATGATAACAGTTGCAAGATAATGCAAGGCTATAGTGTTGGTGTCAAGCGGCTGGGTGTCATTTCACTCTAACAGGCAGATAAATGCCTATTACGGTTCAGGTGACAGTTTATCTCTGCTGCTCTGTCATTACAGAGCCCGATGTTGTGAAATGTTCCACTGAATACCTCTCTCCACACTGGGGAATTGTGTGGTTGCAACAGGGTGACAACCAGATTATGTTTATCATCATGTATTTCATTGAATGTGACTTGCAATGTAGCTGATGTAATTTGCAGACAAAAACATTGGGATTATGGATGAGTCAGTGAATGCTGCGTGTCACACAAGCCCCTTGCCACACAGCCCAAGACGGTCTCGACATAATTGGAAAATCAAAACAAGGTCATACAAACAGAGTGACATTGATTCAGCAAGTGTAGATATAAAAAAGACAAGGTCTTTTCTGTACCATTGAGAGTTTGAGACAATGTTATCTTGGACAATTTTCACCAGAGACTTGTTTTCCTTCGACAGTACATGGAGATAGAGCACCGCTCTGTCAACAGCATTGACAGGCTGTTCACTTGGACTTTGTTATGACATCTCTGGGCCAATGTTTGCATGAATAACGATTAGGAAACCTGTCATGATGAAACCGCTGTCCTCCCAATAACATCAATCATTAATTGTCCTCCAAAGATGTGCCGGTATGAAGACACAGTAGTGTTGAATGCAGATTATATCGTTTATTATAACTACAGTATGATGCCTCTCTTTCAGAAGCTAGTGTGTTCTGTTATGTAGGCCTGCTGTTGAAGACATGGAAACAGGCGTATGTTCAGGAACTTCAGGAAAAGAGAAGGAACCCTTCACATGACCATGTACCAGGCATACACACAACTACCAGAACACTCAAGCGAGACAGGGAAGGAGGAAAGTGGGACAAAAGCGTAAACAATACTAAAGTAGCACTCCAACCCCAAAAGTGGATCGAACCGCTGGCAACGGCAAGAACTCCGCCTTCTAAATGAGAGGAGAGTGAAAACCCAAAAGCCACTTCCATGGAGGATCTTTACGTTGGAAGAGACAGCTGTTATTGTTTTGCTTGAAACAGATCTCAGAGGCAGAGAGAGTCTCTACAACTCCAGTCAACAACTCCAGAGTCCTGAGCTCTCCCTATCTCTCTCTCTTTCCCTTTCCCTTTCCTTCTCTCTCTCTCTCTCTCTCTCTCTCTCTCTCTCTCTCTCTCTCTCTCTCTCTCTCTCTCTCTCTCTCTCTCTCTCTCTCTCTCTCTCTCTCTCTCTCTCTCTCTCTCTCTCTCTCTCTCTCTCTCTCTCTCCTCACAGACTCACTCTCGTATGCTCTTTCTCTCTTTCGTTCCCTTTATTTTAGTAGTGCATGACTAATACTGTGTGAAGTAGCCCGTTGCCATGGCTTCAGATGCTAGCCACATGCTAGAGGCAGCCTTGGAGCAAATGGATGACATTATTGCTGGTAAGAGTTTTGTTTATTATTAACCCTCCAAAAGGCCTGCTTTGTAATTACTGTGCTCTTCCAACTGGTGGATAGAAACAGCCTCATGTTTTTTTGATCAGATAATGACCTTGTTTAACTTGATTGGATTTACTTGCATTTGGAATAAATTAACCTACTAAAAAATACTATTTTGTTCAGTGTAATTACAGAGTTGTATTTAAATAGTGAATGGAGGATTCCTCTTGAGATTTGGGGATAAGGCAGACTTTGTTACAGTCTGAGTAGCTTTGTAGAGACACTGTCTGCATGTATTTAATAAGAAAACTTATCAGCAAACCAATCTACTTGTCTTCCCCTCACGTCTCTTACTTTCATTGTTCTCCTACTTCTCTTTCAGTTGATTCACCCTCTCTCTCCCTCTCTTGCTCTCTCTCTCTCTCTCTCTCTCTCTCTCTCTCTCCCTCTCTTGCTCTCTCTCTCTCTCTCTCTCTCTCTCTCTCTCTCTCTCTCCCAGTCATTGTTCTCCTACTTCTCTTTCAATTGATTCACCCTCTCTCTCCCTCTCTTGCTCTCTCTTCCTCGCTCTCTCTTACCTTCTTGCTAACTTTCAATACCACTCCTTTCCCCTATTCTCCTCCTCTGCCGGTTTTCTTACAGGGGTGATACATTTGAGACGGTGCTGTTTTCCACAACCACAGCAGTATTTTAGATGACACTGTTGGGGGGGCTTCTGTAAATAGAGCTAGCATAGTGCTAATGACCCCCCAGTGCACTGCTCCATGACTGAGCAAACTGGATGACATCAACCATAGAAACTGTCCTATGGGTTGTTGCTCCTGCATTCTTCTAGTGGAAGAGGGCCCCCTAGTGGCCATACATGGGACAAGTTGTTCTAAAATGTTTACTTTTGTATCAACCATTGCAGTCATGTGCAGTGTACTGGTATACTGCTGATTGCTCTAGGGTGCATTGTCAGTTACTGCCTCACACAGGGCTCTGCTCTACCATTGCGACCTCCTCCTTGCATACAGCACACGTAACCGTTTCCTCCTATACGACCAGGCTCCAAGATGGCTGCCGCCGAGGGGTTCTTCAAGGCCATCCTGGAGTTCGGGGTCGGGGCCCAGGGTCACCCCTCCCCAGACCAGGCTCTCAGCCTGACCCCCGACCCCCCCGCTCTCAGGGCTCTGCGGCTGGCAGAGGACCTCCGGGTGGTCCTGGAGGGGCAGGTCTGCCCGGAGGACCAGGAGACCCTGAGGATGCAGGTCCCCAGAGACACGGCCCACGCCCTGCTAGAGTGGCTGGAGCACGGGGAGGTGAGTGACCTGTAGTGGTAGGAAGCAAAACGAAAATACGATATATCCGACCTAAATGGACTGACTTATACAGCGCCTTATTCCAAAGCGCTTTACAATGGCCTCTCATTCACCCATTCACACGCACGTTCACACACCAATGGCGGCCCACTCACTGGGAGCAATTTGGGGTGTAGTGTCTTGCCCAAGGACACTTCGACATGTGGCCAGCCGGCTCGAACCACCGATCTGCCAACCTTGCGATCATTAGACGGCGGCTCTACCTCCTGTGCCACAGCCGGCCCATATGCATGGTAAAGCAGAATGAAAATACGATACATCCTACTAGCTCGTTGGACCAATGCAAGACTCTGATTCAGTCCAACCTGATGACAAGGTTCTCTGGGATAAGGAAACGTTTCTTGTAGCTTCACACTGGACTGGATGGTTGTAAGAATTCCCCCGGAGACATGGATCATCACAGCTGAGAGCTGTTTACTGAGAGCTGTACCCACAATACCTTCTGATAATGCGATGCCACGTAGACTAGAGGGTCAGATGAACTAGTGTGGGCCAACTGCTTCCAGGCCTAATAGGGTTGTATATGTGTAGGGCTCATTAGGAAGTAGAGGGTCTGTGCGGTGTGTTGGGGGGGGGGGGTTGTATGCAGGGGTAGTTGTGTCTGGAGGGCCCCCCCCCCCCATCTCTTCTCCCACCAGCAGGAGAAGGGGTTGGGGGGCCAGGGGTCCTGATCCGCCACAGGCTGCCTCGCTAATGAGATCCAGAGGTGCTGCCGATCAAGCTGAGAGTCGCTTCAGTAGCAACCCCCCCCCCCTCCTCCGTTTCTCCTTCTCCACCTCCCTCCTCCTCCTCTTCCACTCTTCCTCCACGTCTTCCTTCTATTGTTCCTCATCTCCAGCACCCTTTCCCTCCTCTTCTTCTCCACTTTTAGTATTCCTCCCCACCTACCTCCCCACCTACTCCCTCCTGTTTAATCTCCTCGTTCTCTCTCCTTTCCTGTTTTGTCTGTCTGTACCACATCTGTGACAAGCATGCTTTGCAGAAACTCCCTCTCTCTCTCTCTCTCTCTCTCTCTCTCTCTCTCTCTCTCTCTCTGCTGTGCCCCTTCAGACAACTCCCCAAATGCAGCTACAGTACTTGAGAAAGGGTATTTGAGAAAGAAAGAGAGAGGGAGAGAGAGAGAGGGAGTGTAGAGGGGGGAGAGAGAAAGAGAGATGAGAAACAGAACAAAAGGAGCTAAGCGATAGAGTGTGTGTCTATTTCTGTGTATAAGTAATAGGGAGCAATTGAGGGGGGGGGGGGTGAGAGAGAAGAGAGAGAGAGAGAAAGAGAAAATGAAAGAGGGGAGGAGGAGGAGAAGAAGAAAGGGAGGGAAAGGAGCCAGCTGGCGTGGTTTGAGTAGTACGGTTGCCGGCTGATATTAGAGACTGGCTTCTCAGCCTGCCCATTCTCCAAACCACAGACTCAGACTCTGACCAGACACAGACCAGAGAGAGAGAGAGAGAGAGAGAGGAGAGAGAGAGAGAGAGAGAGAGAGAGAGGAGAGAGAGAGAGAGAGAGAGAGAGAGAGAGACAGAGAGAGAGAGAGAGAGAGAGAGAGGAGAGAGAGAGAGAACAGAAGGGGAAGAGAGGAGGAGAGAGAGACAGAAGCAAAGCACAATTCAGGCAGAGTAACTGATAATGACAGAGTTTCCATCTCCCAGCACTGGATAGTTTCAGAGGCAGTAGTTTCTTTCTCTGAATAGTCATCGTTTCTCTGTTTTGTTTTTTTGTTCTCTGTGGTGCCACATTGCACTGCCACGATTAAGTCACTGTCCGGTCTGAGAAAAAAAAAAGGGAAAGTCAAAGCGACAATGGGCCAGCACAATGGAGTATGATATTGATTTTCATAAACACTTCGTCTGGCTGAAAAAGGTAAGCGTCTCTGTAACCCTCTCTCTCTCTCCTTCCTTTCTACGACAGTAACAATAACAATAGCATGTGAGTTGGTCTGAGTGAGTCATTGTTATGATGCGCAGTGTCAGAGGCGCTGTGTACTGAGGATACACGTGGGGAGACAACGCCTCCGTTGCTCGTTGCTGTCGGAAACACTGTCAGCTGAGGCTCACCTGTGGTGTGTGTACTAAGTCGTGTGTGTGGGTGTCTGTGTGTGTAGCATACCACAACCCTCTCCTGTGATGTTCTCTCTCATTTAGACACATTTCACAGAGTAATGCCCCCTCCTAAACAGCTGTTAAAGGTTCGGACGGCTCAAGAAAATCTGTATCTCAACACTGCACTGCACTGTTCTATCAAGGGTCATCAGGTGCTGTGGCACAAATCTACATAAGTCTGGTCTCGGACTGTAAAACTGCACATTTCAATCGAAGTCACCGACCAAACTGAGAGTGTGAGTCAAACTTTCTTGATGGGCAGGAATGTTTTTTTTTTTTTTTTTAAGTTATCCCGGAAACCTAGTCAGCGGGTTTAATTGACTGGTGGCATGGAGCCTGATAAAATATAAGAACTCCTTCCCATATTGACTCAATGAAATGAGTGGTGGGAAACCCAATCTGTTGTTTTTGTCTGAACGTCAATGACGATTGTGTATCGTGAGTGAGTCTTGGGGGTGAATGGATGTGATCTAGGATAGGAGGGAAAGCATTTCAGAGTGTGTGTCTCAATGAGAAACAGACCTGCTGTGATACGTGTGCTTGAGGAAAGCGTTTCACGGTTGCGATGGTCACAGATTATGGGGCATGGAACGTGTATCGCTGGAGAGGTGGACGCTTGAAAGGGAGGGATGAAAGGTACCCAAAACAGTTCAAGAGGTCAGAGTACTTATGGTATAGAGAAGAATGTACTGTGTGTGTTTGGCCATCTTTCCTTTTCCACTGGCACACAGGAAGAGTGATCGGACCGGACTGATGTTGTTACCTGCCCCTACCTGAAATCCCACTCACCAGCTTGTTGTGATTACCTGAAGACATTTTTAGCTTTGGTCCTGACTGGCTCCATCTGGACCTTATTGTTATGGTTGAGTTGGACACTGAGTTCTCCCTGATAGATGAATGTATCCTAACTTTCTTAAAGAAAAAGACAAATAAAAAAAAGCTGACCTTTTTTTGCATTGACAACCATATAATGTAAATTCACAATTTGCAACAGTTAGATCTGTAGAGTGACCCTAGAGGCGCTATTAAAGGTTTAATGGTATTTCAAAATTACAATAAACCACTTGAGCTGGCTGGCTCATTCTCACGGATACCGTGCCACAGAAAGTTTCCATGAGTGTGGTGGTCAGAAGCCTGGATTTCCCAGCAATTTAGTATCATTTGGTTACATTCCTTTTTGCCTGAGAATTAATGACTCAATCAGATATAATTTTTTTTCTCCCTCATTATACAGACAACCCAGGAACATAGCTGTTGAGTTCTCCATCCTGGTGTTATCGACACCGTTTAAACCAGGCTTAGGAGGATTAAACGTCTTACAGAATACCTCTATGACCACATCAGCTCTCCACTGACACAATAGCTTATGTGAAACCAGAACTGTGTGTGTGTGTGTGTGTGTGTGTGTGTGTGTGTGTGTGTGAGAGTGTGTGTGTGTGTGTGTGTGTATGTGTGCGTCCATGCATGCGTGAGTGTGTGTGTGTGTGTGTGTGTGTGTGTGTGTGCATGCGTGCGTGCCCATGTGTGTGAGTGTGTGTGCTTATGTGTGTATAAATGCTTGTTGCTCACTCCTGAATCGGTTACCCTCATTGGAAAGAGGCCCTGGTTGGAGGCTCAGCTGATCCAGCGGGCAGCTCCACAGCTTGACCCGTGACTGACCGACTGTTCCTCCGTAGGTCAACCTGCGCTCCCCTGGGAACAACGAGACTTGCCAGGAGAGGTTGTCACGATTAGAGGGAGACAAAGAGTCACTCGTCCTGCAGGTAAGATCTGCTTGTCTCATACATCTGTATATACATGCATATTGATATGATTTATTGTAACTCCTCAACCTCCTTAAGACCCCCAGGACCAAGCTCCGCACCATGGGGGATCGGGCATTCTGCTCGGCTGCTCCCAGGCTGTGGAATGCCCTCCCTGACCCACCTAAGGGCACCACAGTCTGTGGATGCTTTTAAACGAGGCCTTAAAACCTGCCTTTTTAATAGAGCCTTTTATTAGCCTTTTTTATTTACATTTTTATTATTTTATTATTTTTATTTTTATTCTTGTTTTTAATCTGTAGCACTTTGAGATTTCCTTATGTAAAGTGCATTACAAATAACATTTGTTATTATTATTATTATTATTATTATTATTATTATTATTATTAACTGTGTACGCATACAAAAGTATACGCGAGACAATATTACATGTTAGAGAATAGCGTTAGGGTTGTGTAATGGTGATATAGTACCTCTAACCTGTAGAACGGAAGGGTCATTCATCTCAAGCTGAACGGCCTGTTGAATACGAGCCGGATTTAGTAAACGAGGAAACACGACACCTCAATGACCTCCCACTGCCTCCACTGAATATAAACACTACCCAGATCATGTAGCGGAGTCATTAGAATGCAGGAAAGAGGAGGGAGAGGGGGGTAGGGAGGGAGGGAGGGAGGGAGGGAGGAAGGCGGGAGGGAGGGGATGAGCAGTCTCAGGTGTGGTGAGGTGTTTGTTTAGCCTCATAGGTGAAGCAACGGTGATATTCATTTTGAATTTTAGGGATAGCCGCCCGGCTGTTCAGGTTGGACTAACGCACAGTCCGGTATGTGGGAAGTTCTCACGGTTGCTGAGTAAGCTATTTCTGCCTCCCCTCAGTCAGGCCCAGGCTTGCGGGCTATAACACTCCCCTGTGTGTGTGTGTGTGTGTGTGTGTGTGTGTGTGTGTGTGTGTGTGTGTGTGTGTGTGTGTGTGTGTCAGGTGTGCCCACTACGTGTCAGACAGGTCTCATACACTTGCTACCACATTCCTCTGTAAAACCACACACCATTGGCTACCTGCACAGCCTTGCCTCGACTGGTATGATTGGCTGTTTGCTTTCCCTCATTTCTTTCTCTCTCTTATGGCTGTGTGTTTTAATCTGCCTCCCTGACTTGGCCCTGAGAAACTGTTACTCCTGAAGGACAAAGGATCATTCATGTACTTCAGGCGAAGAAATATTTGCACTGTATAATCTGGCACGGAGACGGGTGTATCAACAAAGGTGCTGGTTTTTTTAGGGAACGGAGCGATTGAGTAATGTTGGGGGTTGTGATTGGGATTGGATTGAATGGGGGGGAAAGGTATCTACATGGTGCGATGAGGTCTAACTGTCTCTTCCTTCCTTCCACACACACACACACACACACACACACACACACACGCACGCATGTGCACGCACACGCACACACACACACACACACACACACGCACACAGGTGAGCGTGCTGACCGACCAGGTAGAGGCTCAGGGAGTGAAGATCAGCGATCTAGAGAGTTCTCTGGTAGAACACCAGCACAAGCTCAACTCCACCGAAGAGATGCTGCAGCAGGTAAACAACCTCACCACGTACTTTCTAGTTTCCTAGACTTACGGACAATCACTTTTCGTATTATACTCAATATTGTTGTCTTCTGTTCCAATTTAAAATGTATATATAAAGGAAAACAAAAGTAAGAAAATACAAAGAAAATCAAGCAGTAAAAATCAAAGCACAGACACATACAGATACCTTACCCTCAAGTCCTTGAACCGACCACCTGTGTTCTCCGTCTAGTCTTCGTTTAATTTTTTACCCAATATTATGTATGACAGAAGGACACCCGATATGTTTAATGTGTCACTAGAATACGTCCAAGACCACTATACCGTGTGTTTTATGAGACGAGAGCGGGCATCCAAGGGAAAAGTCTCCTCACAGACTGGCTCGCCACTCAAGCTTCCCAGGAGGAAATTCCTGTCCAGGATTCCAATGTGCCTGTGCTCTAGATCACCGTGACAACCCAAATATTTAGGGCAAGCTGGGTTGCCTTCCAGGACCGTAAGCGTCTGGTCTGGTCATGGTTGTTCAAGCTCCATTAGCCGCTAGGACGCTCTCGGTCTGTCTGGGCAGGTGTGCACAAGCCACACGGTCACCACCCCCAGATGAGGTCAGACACACACACACCCCGCCGCCCCTGCCAGGCTGGAAGACAGGAGGAGAGGGAGGAGAAGAGGAGAGAGAGAGAGAGAGTGAGACATACAGAGAGAGAAAGAGAGAGACAGAGAGAGAGAGAGAGAGAGAGAGAGAGAGAGAGAGAGAGACAGGGATTGAAAACGGAGGGAGTCCGTAGAGTGATAGAGAGGGAGTCGTCTTTCATTAGAGGAGGAGGTGTCTGCGTCCACGTCTTCAAACTCAGAACAGACTGCTGGGAAATCTCCAGGCTCCTGTCTCTGATGGGTCTGTAGGAGCGTCAGGTGTATAGGACAGCCTTCTGCTCTGGCCTCCCATGCCTGGGGAGGATTACCTCCTTGTCACGCAGACTGGACTCTGAGGTAGGAGGAACTTGTTTACTGTAGCTTAGCGACTGGTCGTTTGACAAATTGTTCTGAGAGGATTCGGACGGCTTCAGATGAAGGTTGTTTGTTTCTCTACAACAGAGGGGAAAAAACCTTGGCTTTGAAGTGATTTAAGTTATCTGATGCGGCTGGGTATAACCGTTGCAAACACACATAATTCCCTTATGCAGAGCAGTACTAGCTGTGTTGAGCATTACTATCTGTGTTGAGCATTACTATCTGTGTTGAGCAGTACTAGCTCTGTTGAGCAGTACTATCTGTGTTGAGCAGTACTATCTGTGTTGAGCAGTACTCGCTGTGTTGAGCAGTACTATCTGTGTTGAGCAGTACTAGCTGTGTAGAGCAGTACTAGCTGTGTTGAGCAGTACTATCTGTGTTGAGCAGTACTATCTGTGTAGAGCAGTACTAGCTGTGTTGAGCAGTACTATCTGTGTAGAGCAGTACTAGCTGTGTTGAGCAGTACTAGCTGTGTTGAGCAGTACTAGCTGTGTTGAGCAGTACTAGCTGTGTTGAGCAGTACTAGCTGTGTTGAGCAGTACTAGCTGAGCAGTACTAGCTGTGTTGAGCAGCACTAGCTGAGCAGTACTAGCTGTGCTGAGCAGTACTAGCTGTGTTGAGCAGCACTAGCTGTGTTGAGCAGTACTAGCTGTGTTGAGCAGTACTAGCTGTATTGAGCAGTACTAGCTGTGTTGAGCAGTACTAGCTGTATTGAGCAGTACTAGCTGTGTTGAGCAGTACTAGTTGAGCAGTACTAGCTGTGTTGAGCAGTACTAGCTGTATTGAGCAGCACTAGCTGAGCAGTACTAGCTGTGTTGGAGGGCTGGGTTTGTTTCATGGAGAAGTGGTCATTATGAGGCTTTGGACCTGAGCCGTAAATCTCTTCCTAGTGACACAGCTCTAATATTTTCCATGTGCAGCTCAAAGCTCTTTTCTTTTTAAAGAGCTCCATTTTTATACGGCCACGCTGGACTGTCTCAGGGCTTCAGACTGTCTCAGTGCTTCAGACGCTTCTGTCGACCTCTCTGGTCATTTGCACCTGACTGAACTCAACAGAAAGATAAATGGAAGTTTCTTTTCCCTTGGTCTGGCTGACTCTTATAATTTGACATCTGCTCTCTGATGAAGAGGGCAAGTGAATAGAGTGGCAGAAAGGTCCTTCAGCACTTCAGCTATAACTTGTCTGCTTTGGTCTCTCTCTCTCTCTCTCTTTCTCTCTCTCTCTCTCTCTCTCTCTCTCTGTGTGTTTGTGTCATGCAGTGGCTGTGAGAGAGGCAGTATAAATAGTGCTCATAGACAGGACTGTGTATATTTAGCCGTTTGAACAGAGACTGAAACCAGAGGGTTTGTCTGACAGGACTCTGACGGTGGCTAGCTGCTGTGGGACTATTAGGTAGCTAGTTTTGTGTCTTTTGTCTTTGTCATTGTTTGTCTGTGTTTATGTGTGTGTGTGTGTGGGTATGTGTATCTGTGAGTGTGTGTCTGTCTGTCTGTGTGTGTGTCTGTCTGTGTGTGTGTGTGTGTGTGTGTGTGTGTGTGTGTGTGTGTGTGTGTGTGTGTGTGAGTGTGTGTATCTGTATGTATGTGTCTGAGTGTGTGGCTGTCTGTCTGTCTGTGTGTGTGTGTGTTTCTTGTGTGTAACTGACTGTCTCTCTTATGTTTGGGTGTGTCCGTGTGTGTCCGTGTGTGTCCGTGTGTGTCCGTCCGGGGGGGACAGGAGCTCCTAAGCAGGACATCGCTGGAGACACAGAAGCTGGATTTGATGGGGGAGGTGTCCTTCCTCAAACTCAAGCTGGTGGACATGGAGGAGAAACAGAACCACGGATTAGAGAGACAACACAAAGCAGAGGTACGGCACCAGAGAGACCAGGAGATATGATTATGATTAACGGCAAGCTTAGAGCTGATATCTGAGAGCCAGCGTTGAGACCTTGATACACGGAGTGTAGCATTGCTGTAATGTTAGCCAACATGGTAGGGAATGCTTTAACAACAAACAGGTGTCCATAAAATAATCATTATTCATTGTAGGCGAATGCCAATGAGGTGATGCAAACAACAGGGTCTCGAGGGGTCGAGCTGGGCTCTTGGGGAGGTTGTGTTGTTGTGCAGGCCAGGGTGATAGCAGGGAGGGTAGGCTAGGGTAGAGGCACAGGGGCTAATGATGCTAGGGGTGGAAGGGGATCAACAAGGGACCTCTTTCATGAAATGGTGCGAAATGTACCCATAACATGTTTGTCAAGCTTAATCACTGTAGGCTACACTGAGCTAGCGTGGGAGGCAGTGAGCTAGCGTATTAACACTTAATCAGCCATGAGGGTAAAAAAAAAAGTTATGTCTGCACTCGATCAAATTTCAGGAGCCTTCTTTCATGGCTTTTCCTAGATATGTGCGTTCTACCACCCAGTATCCTTAAAATGTCAAAATCACATCAGGATAAGCTAATATAAAGCTATTTTGCAGTTTTTCTGTGTAGGAAGCAGGCTAATTTACATGCCGGCCATCTAGTGGTCGTTGTGTGTAAATAGCAGCTTAGCATTGTAATTTGACCCCTGAGGCGGCTCTTATAGTAGGCACAGCTCTTCTTAAGAGTGATGCTGCAGACCTGTACGCTAACAGGAAAATGTCTTTGTAGGAGCATGACGTCACCATTTTCAGTAAGGGGCTTAGGGTTATTTAGGGTTATTGTTATACAAGGGGCTTAAGGAATATTTAGTTCAGATCCCCTCTGATATCTCTCTTATTAAAGTGATCCCTACCAGGAATGACATGATGACATGCCTACACAGATTCTATCCCAGTGTGTACGGGGTCGCCCACCATGCAGTCTGCTGCTGACTTTATGAGCACCATAAACATACCCTCCTAAGACTGAAGGGGAGTATTCTCTTTAGCCTTTACCCTTCCTGCTGGACTGTATGTCAACATGAAACTGCTCCGCAGGGAGTTACAGCTTTGTGTTTCACTTCGACCTGAACGGTGTGTTTGCTCAGGCCAGATACGTTAGGTGATCTGCCCCGCCGTGTAAATACGTCGGCCCACATGAAAGAGGGAAAGAGCGAAACGTTCTTTTAACAATTCTGTTCTGAAAAGGTGATAGTGTAACGTGTGTAGTGGGCTGTCAAAACACTGGCTTGTGAAAGAGCCTTTGTGTCGCGGAGCGAATACAGTACAGAGTGAGCTGGGGCTTGGCGTGATGGATGTCTCGGTAAACGTGAGGGTGTGTAGGCTGCAGGGCAGCGGTTTAGTGTTTCTGTCTTACAGGCCTGATGCTCAAGCTATGACTGGGCCTTTGTAAGAGCTGGATCAGAAAAGGTGGGGTGGTGTTTTTGGTGGAAGTGTCGAATGAGGAGACCCCTCGATGGTTTACATACTCAGGGCACGGTACCACTTTCTTCGGCACACCTGAGAATGCCCAAGGACATTTTTTTTATGACGAGGATATTCAGAGAGGAGGGTAACAGGGATTTGGA
>NC_137674.1:72893921-72908921 GCF_963989245.1 Nansenia antarctica
CCAGGCCGGAAACAACATGTACAAAATGTACAAAATGTAATAAATGTATTCATTAATTTTTAAAAACTTGCATTAGGTTTTGGCACGGTGGTCTAGTGGTGTTGTGTGAGAGCAATTTGCTAACATTACTAATCTACGAAGACCTTTGAGCCCAGCACATTGACCATGCAATGCATTGCAGAGATTTCCAAACAGATCTTAAAGTGTGTTGTGTTTACGAACAATGCGACCGTTGTTTGACAATTAACCACAGTTATTTTTCTCATTAAAAAAATGTGCAGGGCTTACTTCTAGAGCTCAGACTCCTCAAAGACAAGGTGGACAAGCTTGAAGACCAGAAGTCACAGTATGAGAGGAAACTCAAAGCAACAAAGGTAAAACGAAAGAACGAAAGAACGAAAGTCTCCCTAGACCATCGACCAGTGCCCATATTCCACTGCTACAGTAACTGACCTAGCTTTCTCTCCAACTTTCCATAACACTGTCCAATCCCCTCCACCGGCCAGTTTAGATGAGTCACAGTCTTTCTCTCTCTCTCTCTCTCTCTCTCTCTCTCTCTCTCTCTCTCTCTCTCTCTCTCTCTCTCTCTCTCTCTCTCTCTCTCTCTCTTTCTCTCTCTCTCTCATTCACAATAGCTGGTCTTTTCTTTTACAAATCTGTGGTGAATTGTTTAAGCAGACATCCATTTAATTAAGCATCGCCCCACTGGTCTTGTTTCTTTTGGCTGTCGTCTGCAATACCGTGGCGCACGTGCACGTCTGTACCTCTCCTCATGTCTGTACCTCTCCACGTGCACGTCTGTACCTCTCCTCATGTCTGTACCTCTCCACATGTCTGTACCTCTCCTCATGTCTGTACCTCTCCTCATGTCTGTACCTCTCCTCATGTCTGTACCTCTCCACATGTCTGTACCTCTCCTCGTGTCTGTACCTCTCCACATGTCTGTACCTCTCCATGTGCACGTCTGTACCTCTCCTCATGTCTGTACCTCTCCACATGTCTGTACATGTCTGTACCTCTCCTCATGTCTGTACCTCTCCTCATGTCTGTACCTCTCCACATGTCTGTACATGTCTGTACCTCTCCACATGTCTGTACATCTCCACTTGCATGTCTGTACCTCTCCTCATGTCTGTACCTCTCCTCATGTCTGTACCTCTCCACATGTCTGTACCTCTCCACATGCATGTCTGTACCTCTCCTCATGTCTGTACCTCTCCACATGTCTGTACATCTCCTCATGTCTGTACCTCTCCACATGTCTGTACCTCTCCTCATGTCTGTACCTCTCCACATGTCTGTACCTCTCCTCATGTCTGTACCTCTCCACATGTCTGTACCTCTCCACATGCATGTCTGTACCTCTCCTCATGTCTGTACCTCTCCTCATGTCTGTACCTCTCCACATGTCCGTACCTCTCCACATGTCCGTACCTCTCCTCATGTCTGTGCCTCTCCACATGTCTGTACCTCTCCTCATGTCTGTACCTCTCCTCATGTCTGTGCCTCTCCACATGTCTGTACCTCTCCTCATGTCTGTGCCTCTCCTCATGTCTGTACCTCTCCTCATGTCTGTACCTCTCCTCATGTCTGTACCTCTCCACATGTCTGTACCTCTCCTCATGTCTGTACCTCTCCTCATGTCTGTACCTCTCCTCATGTCTGTGCCTCTCCTCATGTCTGTACCTCTCCACATGTCTGTACATCTCCACTTGCATGTCTGTACCTCTCCTCATGTCTGTACCTCTCCACATGTCCGTACCTCTCCTCATGTCTGTACCTCTCCTCATGTCTGTACCTCTCCACATGCACGTCCGTACCTCTGGCTCTCTATTGCTCTCGCTCTCCCTCCTTGCAATCTCTATCTTTGTCTTTCCTCCACCTCACTTTCTTGCCTTCCACATTTACCCAGCTTTTGTGTATTACTCTCACTTGCTCAATACCCCCCCCCCCTCTCTCTCTCTCTCTCTCTCTCTCTGACTCCATCTCTTACCTCTTACTCTCTATGTTTAGCTCCTCTCCCTGTCTCCCGTGAGCTATTTATCACTCTCCCCACGTCTCTCCGCCTATCCCTCTCTTTCTGCAGCTGTCTGTCTGTCTGTCTGTCTGTCTGTCTTTTTCACTCTCTGTGTGTAAACAACTCTCTCAGGGCCTGGCTCTCTAGCCTGGGGCTCAGTGTAAAGCTTGTGCAGACAGACAGACAGACACACAGACACACAGACAGACAGACACAGAGAGACAGACAGACAGACAGACAAGCCCTGACAGAGCAGGCAGACAGACAGACAGACAAACAGACAGACAAACAGACAGACAGACACACAGACAGACAGACAGGTCAGACAGACAGGTCAGACAGACAGAGATAGACAGACAGATAGACAGACAGAAAGACAAGCCCTGACAGACAAGCCCTGACAGAGCAGACAGACAGACAGACAGACAGACAGACAGACAAGCCCTGACAGACAAGCCCTGACAGAGCAGACAGACAGAGCAGACAGACAGAGCAGACAGACAGACAGAGCAGACAGACAGACAGACAGACAGACAGACAGACAGACAGACAAACAGACAGACACACAGACACACAGACAGACACACAGACAGACAGTGGGAGGGCCGCTGCCAGAGCCCTTAACCCCCTATGCCACCCTGCACCCCACTCTTTCAGCCCTTCACCTTTCCCCATGCACCAACCCACGGCCCCGTGATACATCCACACATGTCTGTATGTGTTACTATTTTGAAGGCGTCCTTGTGACGGAATAGAAAATAAACAGATGCAGTAAAAACAGATCGACGTTTGTGTGTGACTTTAATGTGACATCTGCTTTTTGCTTATGTTCCACTAAAGTGACTGTGTTTACTACATTTTGAGCCTTTCTAGAGAAGTTTTGTCTGTCAGTGTTCGTGCTTTGTTGTGGCTCTGCTGTCGTAAAGTTTATTGTGCCCATATATCGCACATGGTACACTGAATAACAACATCGTCTCTAAATGGTTACGTTCTGGGGGATCGTTTTTATGACACATAAAATGAATAAGACAGACCTGCGAACGTCTGCTTTCAAGTTCATAAGACCCAAAGTGATTGAAAAAAAAAGGAAATTGACGGAAATTGACCAACATAAATGTTCACGTTAAAATGTGCTAATTTTAAACGTGGGTAGACACTATTCTTCTCCCCCCAAAAAGGTGTTGACACCAGTCATCGCTGGTGTGCGTGTGTGTGTGTGTGCGCGTGCTTGCTTCTCCGGTATGAGTGTGTGTGACATGAACCTCCTCTCTGTCTCACACCCAGGCAGAGATCTGTGACACTCACCTCCCTCTCTGTCTCACTCCCAGGCAGAGATCTGTGACACTCACCTCCCTCTCTGTCTCACCCCCAGGCAGAGATCTGTGACACTCACCTCCCTCTCTGTCTCACACCCAGGCAGAGATCTGTGACACTCACCTCCCTCTCTGTCTCCCACCCAGGCAGAGATCTGTGACATGACCCTCCTCTCTGTCTCACACCCAGGCAGAGATCTGTGACACTCACCTCCCTCTCTGTCTCACCCCCAGGCAGAGATCTGTGACACTCACCTCCCTCTCTGTCTCACACCCAGGCAGAGATCTGTGACACTCACCTCCCTCTCTGTCTCCCACCCAGGCAGAGATCTGTGACATGACCCTCCTCTCTGTCTCACCCCCAGGCAGAGATCTGTGATGAGTGTGTGTGACACTCACCTCCCTCTCTGTCTCACACCCAGGCAGAGATCTGTGATGAGTGTGTGTGACACTCACCTCCTCTCTGTCTCACACCCAGGCAGAGATCTGTGACACTCACCTCCCTCTCTGTGTCACACCCAGGCAGAGATCTGTGACACTCACCTCCTCTCTGTCTCACACCCAGGCAGAGATCTGTGACCTCCAGCAGCTCCTGCTCAGGAAGAACGCTGAGATAGAGACCCTCCACACCAGGCTGCTGGCCAGACCCCCCCCCTCCACTGGGAGCTCAGAGAGAGGTAACACCTCCTGCTTTACACCAGGTGTCCTTAGGGAATGATGGAATTGTATTTTTGCCTAGTTGAGACAGAAGTGTGTGTGTGAGAAGTGTGTGTGTCCGTCTGTGTGTGTGTGTGTGTGTGTATGTTTGTGTGAGAAGTGTGTGTGTGTGAGAGAGAGAGAGAGAGAGAGAGAGACAGTGTGTGAGAAGTGTGTGTGTCCGTCTGTGTGTGTGTGTGTGGGTGTGTGTGTGAGTGTGAGTGTGTGTGTGTGTGTGTGTGTGTGTGTGTGTGTGTGTGTGTGCGTGCGTGCGTGTGTGTGTGTGTGTGTGTGCGTGCGTGTGCGTGCATGCGCGCATGCGTGTGCGTGCATGTGTGAGAGAGAGAGAGAGACAGAGTGTGTGTGTGTGTGTGTGCGTGTGTGTGTGAGCGTCCGTGTGTGCATGTGTGTGTGTGTGTGAGAGAGAGAGAGAGACAGTGTGTGTGTGTGTGTCTGTGTGTGTGTGTGAGTGTGTGAGTGTGTGAGTGTGTGTCTGCATGAGCGTGCGGTGTCTAACGGTGTCTCTCTGTGTCTCTCCACCTTGCATCACCCTCACTGTTAGAGGAGATGTACAGGAGAAGGCTGAACAACAAACGTAAGCCTCGACGCTGACTAACAACACCTCTGAGCTAGCTGTCCCTCTTATCTCAAGAACCTCTCCTGTTCTAGAACAGTCCTCCCCTACCGTCAAACCCCTCTGCCTCACTCTCGCCCTCTCTGGTTCTTCGGTGGGTCTCTTCTGCTCTTTCGGGGGAGCTAAAATCACAAACGCAAAATCACACCCGATCATGGAATGCGACCAAACACTTGGCTCGGTCTCGGCCTCTTCTCTTCCTGTCACTCTTCCGTGACGACTGTCTGATTGATTGGATGGATTTCATGCCTTTTGTCGTTATGCCAAATATTTTCTTCCTGTCAGTGCTACAACACTACAACTGAGCGATTGCAGAGATCGTTGGCGATGCATACCAGCGGAGGCTGGCGGAGGTAGACATCGGAAGACGCGTCGTTCCCTATTCCATTACATGACATTACAACGAGCCTGTCCTCCGATTTCTACCTCCACCATCCTCCCCTGATGCATAATGTACAATATATTGTCATAACTGCAGTATTGCTCTTCTTTCTTCAGACCAGGAGCTCCAAAGGTTGAGGACAGGGATGGACTCACTGCTAGCCTCCAATGATGAAAAGGTGAGTGACCTTGACAGTAAGGAAGAGTAAGAGAGTCTATTTTCTCAGCTCAGCAGAGCTGGCTGTTATATAACTTCAAACGTGTGCTGTCCATTGGTTTAAAGTAGGGTAACATTGTGTACATGAAGCTGTGTGTTGGCATATATACAACACGATCATCATCATTACTGTTTGGATGGTATCTGGCACCTGGTTGCCTTGGCCCATCGCTGTACGTCAATATACAGTTCACCGACGGTTCCACCCTCTGCCAGTTATAGCACAGTGGAGCTTTTGTACTCTTGCAGTCTCCCACGGAACCTTAGATCTTTGAAGACGCACAGCCATGTGTGTAAACACACACACACACACGCACAAGCGCACGCACGCACACACAGACACACAGGCACACACACACATACACAAGGGGCCAGCAATTTTAGGCAAAGCCACACTTAAAGGAGTCCAGGATGTGCCAAACCTAATTTTGGACTTCGCTACATTAAGGGACGCATGGTAAGTCCATTCACAGGCACCACTTCAAAAAACACACGCTCCTCAACGACTTGGATTTCCAGCTGTGCCTGCGTCAATCCCCACCCTGCTCTACTCTTTAAATGCTAAATATGTATGGAGCATTAGTAGTATCAGCCAGTAATGCAGGGAATATGCTAGGCAGTAAGGGATTCCATTTTTCATTCAACTTTATTGAGACGATCAAGTGGCCTTTTATCAACTTTATTGAGACGATCGAGTGGCCTTTTATCAACTTTATTGAAGGGTTAACATCTCTTTTGCGTTGCAGGACCGGCGTATCGAGGAACTCACACTATTGCTCGGCCAGTGCAGGCAGTTCCGAGACGTCCCAACACAGAGAAAAGGTACATTCCGCTGCCCCTTGCCTCCCATTACAGACCTCCATAGCTCCAGATCACTGAAGAGAGCACGCAAGATTGTGGCTGACCCCTCACATCCAGTTCACAGCTTGTTTGCATTACTCCCTTCTGGTCAGCGGTACAGGGCCACCAGGTCAAAAACATCACGCCACTTGAACACTTTCTTCCCCAAAGCCATAGCCCTCCTCAATAACTCCTGATCATTGCACCTTGTACTTTACATGTTCTTGCACTTAGTTGTACAGTATTCATAATATTCACTCATATTGGTACTGTATATTTTGTTTTGAGTATTGTTGTATTGTCGTCTTGCTGTTGTATGTTGTATGTACTGTAGCTTGTTCAGCATGGTAGAATACCAAGTCATGTTCCTAGTGCACTGCACATGGCGAATAAAGTTGAATTTAATTTAATTCGTGCTGTTGGAAACCAGCTCAGTGGTGTTGCGGTTAGAGTGTCCACTCTGAGATTGGGAGGTTGTGAGTTAGATCCCCGGTCGGGTCGCACCAAAGACTATAAAAATGGTACCTGATGCCTCCCTGCTTGGCACTCAGCATTAAGGGTTGGATTGGGGGGGGGGTTAGTCCCTGCAACATACCAGCGTCATGTCCAGGGGGTGTACTTGTACATCAAGCCGCCTCACACTATGTAAACAGGAGATAGGCTCCTGCCCTATGGGCTGTTAGAACCATCGGTTCTCAAGGCTACTTAATTATGCTATTGGAACCTTGACGTATTTGCTAATACAATTGAGAGAAGCAATCTGTGAGAGAAGCAATAACCCCTTTCTCTCTGTGATGCTGTAGCTCTGCCTGCCGTCCTCTCAGCGTCCAATGAGAGGACTCTGTCCAGCAGCAGTGAGGAAGAGGAGCAGGGAGTGTTGATGATGACGGTGCCTGCCAGCGCTCACTCTGAGAGCTTGAAGTCCGAGGTGGGTGAGAGAGCGGTATGAATCTGAATGTGTTCGTATCCGATACAGATCAGAGGTAGTACACGAGGAGTCCTAGTCTGGGTTACAGGATTTATCCCTGGTTCCCTCTTCCCTGTCTTCCCTCCATCCCAGCTGTCCTCCAGTAGATCGTCTCCACAGCTGCAGGTTT
The DNA here is from genome assembly GCF_963989245.1 of Nansenia antarctica. Taxonomy (NCBI): domain Eukaryota; kingdom Metazoa; phylum Chordata; class Actinopteri; order Argentiniformes; family Microstomatidae; genus Nansenia; species Nansenia antarctica. The sequence continues at coordinate 72,901,117 of NC_137674.1, forward strand.
CTCCTCTGTCGGTCCAGAAGGACGTCGTAGACTCAAGGTGAGACTCTGGAGACTGTCTTCTTCACGGGATAAGTTAACACTAGAACAGCCATGGGTGGGGTCATTTGACCCTGTGAGTAATTTAGTTTTTTATATCTTTGCACTCGGATCAAATTTCAGGGCCCTCCTTTCATGACTTTTCCTAGATATGTGCGTTCTACCACCCAGTATTCTTACATTTTTGAAAACACAGCAAAGCTATTTTGCCAACTAGTGGTCGTTGTGTGTAAATAGCAGCTTACCATTGTAAAGACTATGACTATGTCATTTGGCTCTTATAGTAGGTAAAAAAGGCACGGCTGTTCTGGTGTTAGTGTCTAGTGCGACTAAAATGATCAACTAGTCATCGTGATGAGTTGAACGACGCAGTGTATTGTTGTCGCGTGTTGACGCAGTTTTTTTCATTTTCGGTCAGGACACAGCCCCGCCTTTTATCTAGTAGTATGGACGACCTACCGAATGGATCTTCACGAAAGGTAAAGTTTGGACACACTTCAACACCATTCAATTGAAAGGGAAAGTGTGTCCAAACTTTTGACTGGTACTGTATGTTCATTGATTTAGTGCCTAACACTGTATCTCTGTACACTGTTCTGCTGGAACTCTGTCATTGATTTGGTCACAGCCCTAACACCTCGACTTTCCTTTTTCCTGACTCTTTCTTCACTCTTCTTCCGACCTCTAGCATGTAGTTGAGCCTCCTGTAGAAGCTGTGGTGTTACCTGAGGTACTTTTACTGTCACTAAACCCTTTCGTGTTTACCTTCGAACCCTACACTGTTTTTCTACGGCTTTCTATGTCTGTGTATACTTCTAAGCAATCACTGTGTGTACATGGTGTAATACACACCCAACTTAACAAATCAATCCACAAACAAGCCAGACATGGGTGAAACTAACACAGGCGGCCTTTTTGGTTTCTATCTAAAGCTTCTCTCTGTGGGTTGTGTCTCCAGTCTCCACATGCTGATAATAGGAGCCAGACGCTGCCTGTCATGGCCTCCCTCTCGGAGCAGAACGGCGAGATGGAGAACAGCGACAAGAGCAGCGACACTCAGAGCCAGAGATCTCCGGAAGGCAGCGAGGACGGAGACTTGACTCAGAGTAAGAGAAGCCCCAGAGAAGCACAGACTCAGAGGATCCTGTCCTGTACTGACTGGCCCCCCTGTAAAACTACGGGAACGCAAAATGATATCAGAACCAGCCCGAGACCTTAGCCTCCCTTTGAAACGTGGGAAAAAACCCCCACTTCTCTCGGATCATTGGCTACCTTTTTCTTTGATCATGGCTAATAGAGAGAAGGCCCTCCCCCCCCCCCCGGCCAGAGTGCAGGTTTCCACGGATATTCCTGTCTGTCACAGAGATCAGGTTCACGTCCCCACCCTCCTCTCTTTCTATTTATCGTGGACCACACTCACACCAACCCCACCCTCTCTGTTTGTCACGGCCCACACCACACTCACCCCAAACCCACCCAACCCTCCTCTTTGGAGTGGGGTGAAACAGGCCCATAAATATTGGCCTCCCAGTCATAACTGGTGCCATATGGTGGGTCTTTGAGCATGTGGCAAAGCCCAGCTGCAACCTCTCTCTCTCTCTCTTTCTCTTTCTCTCTCCCTCTCTCCCTCTCTCTCTCTCTCTCTCTCTCTCTCTCTCTCTCTCTCTCTCTCTCTGGTCCTTCCTCTACTATTGGGTGGTCGCTTTGATCCAAATGTTTCCATTCCATACACCTTCTACCAATCCCCCAGAATGCATCATGCCAACAGTTATTTGAGTTGCAGGACCAGTTTACTGCAATTCAACATTTTTATTTTTGTGTTATCTCATCAAGGGTCATTTAGAATCAACAAAAACATTTTCATTCTAGCACAGTCGTCAAGATTTTGTCTTGAGTCATTGGCAGTATGAAAAGCAGCAATTTTAGAAAACCCTATTATAACAAAGATAACATCGTCTTATTCAGCTATTGCTCAAACTCAAACTTAGAATTTTGTGGAAATAATGTATTTTTCAACCCAGTTTATTGTCTTTATGCATATCACATTTTCACCAAGAAACATCCACAAAAGCACCAAAACCCCTCCTTCCTACAGTATAGGTTTACATCCTATGGAAATGCATGGTTCTATCTCCTTACAGGAAAGTCAGAGAAAATGGATGACACCACCTCCACTGATCATTCAACCCTGTCGTCAGGGCCTGAGTCAGGACAGCGTGCTGTGGGCTCGCCAGAACACCTGAAGAACAACAGGAGCATCAGGAAGCTCTGGGGAAAGTGAGTATGTGTGTGTGTGTGTGTGTGTGTGTGTGTGTGTGTGTGTGTGTGTGTGCGCATTCATGTGTATGTGTGTGTGTGAGTGTGTGCATGTGCATCTGTGTCTGTGTGTGTGTGCGTGTGTGTGTGTGCGCATGCATGTGTATGTGTGTGTGTGTGTGTGTGTGTGTGTGTGTGTGTGTGTGTGTGTGTGTGCGTGTGTGTGTGTGTGTGTGTGTGTGCTTGGTATACTATACCGTATGTCTGTCTGTCTGTATGCTGTATAATGTCTGTCTGTCCAGTATGACTCAGTATTGAGCCAATGGGAGACCAGAGGATTAGAGATAATCCAACTGAACGAATCGAGTGAATTTGCCGTTAATGACATCTAGACACACTTTACCGATCACTTGGAGACTAAAGAGAATGACTCTTCCCTCCCCGCAGACTCAGAAGGACTCAGTCTGGGGGTCTACAGGGGGAGGACCTGGAGCCAAACCAGTTCAGGAGAGGGGGTCTACGGGCCACAGCGGGGCCCAGACTCACCCGTACCCCTGAGTCTGGCAGCTCTGCGCGGTAAGAGTGCTGGGATTTGGGGATGGGAGAGGACTGCATGACAACTCTTATTAATTACATTTACATTCATTTTGAGGGCCTTTAGCAGGCGCCTTTATCCAAAGCGACTTATAACAAATACATTTGAGTAAGTAAGTGAGTCATCTATCCACCAGTCATAGCAGGAAAAAGTAATTTATGCTCAGGCTAGGGGCCATTAGCAGTAATGCTAGAATAATTGTATTTATTTTATCTTATTTTATTAACAGAGAAAACCGTTACAACTGTTAGGAAGGGTAGAGGGGATATATGTCTCAGGAGGGAAAGTTAAGGTGTAGCCTGAAGAGATGGGTGTTTAGTCTACAGCGTTTTTTTTGTTTTTTTTAACAGTAGAGAGAGCTTGTTCATGAACTGATTGGTTTGGCTACATGTGTTGCATGTTCGGATTTGCCAGGATCATAGAAATACAGAAGAAAAACTCCTCTCTCAACAAACTGAGAAAACATTGAGTTGTCAGATGCATCGACGCTACTGCAGGTGAGACCTGACTGACGTGCTTTCTGTCTCTCAGTGACATGGACACTCCGTTCGGCCAGTGGAACAGGGAGCAGGTGTGTGGCTGGCTGGAGGACTACGGGCTGGGCCAGTACGTCAACCTGACCCGACAGTGGGTCGACAACGGACAGACGCTACTCTCCGCCACGCCGCAGGACTTCGAGAAGGTCAGGGGTCAAGGGATGGGGGGTGGGGCGGGGCGGGGCAGGGCTTGCTACCATGAAGTGCTCACTCAAATGCACAAAATGCTCCTTTTTACAGCTTGGCTATGTAACACTGTAGGATGATTATTACATTTTAAACCCAGTTTATAAATGTTACTATGGATTGGCTTTGGATAAACGAGTCACTTCCAGACACATAAACTCTGCTACGACCATATATAAACACGTAGGAACGTACTGTACCTTACTGGAGCGTTAATCTTCCTGCAACCACAGGAAATGAGCATGAAGCACCCCCTACATAGGAAGAAACTGCAGCTGGCTCTGAGGTCCTTCAGCACCAAGACCCAGGAGAAGTCCTCTGAGCTGGACCACATCTGGGTCACACGTATGTGCACAATGTTCCCTGCAATCTGTTTACCTGCCACAACATTTACTGTAAGTCATTACAGTAGGAACATTACTGTACCTTACCGTAGGACCGTCGCTAATGCTAAACACCTATTGGTCAATTTCCAGGCTGGTTGGATGACATCGGTCTCCCTCAGTATAAAGACCAGTTCCACGAGGGGCGAGTGGACGGCAGGATGATTCAGTATCTCACCGTGGTAAAGGACTCTTCATTCATTCATGCCGAACCAACATACAGTACCAGTCATTCGATTGAAACTATTGACTGGTACTGTATTTTCCAATGGTGTTTTCAGATGTAATGCGGCTCTCCTTGTGACGTGTCTCTTGCATCGGTGTTTGTGTGTTTCAGAATGACCTGCTGTCCCTGAAGGTGACCAGCCAGCTGCACCACCTCAGTGTGAAGTGTGCCATTCACGTTCTCCACGTCAACAAGTTTAACCCCCACTGCCTCCGACGCAGGCCAGAGGAAGAGGTACGGGGTAGGGGAGGGGGGGGGAGAGAAGGATGGGGGGGGGGCAAGACGTTAGACGAGAGGGGGGTTGGGGGGGGGGGGGGGGGCGGAGGGGGGGGATAGTGGGGTGAGAGGTCAGGAGAACGAGGAGGTAGAGTGAGGATACGGATCAGAGAAGAGCCTTTCTCGACGAGAGCTGAACTTCATGTTCGTCACACACACACACACACACACACACACACACACACAGACGCATACAGACACACAGACACACACACACACACACACAGACACACACAGACACACACACACACACACACAAACACAGACACACACACACACAAACGGACGTGTGACCGTCTTAGTCCAGCGAACGAGATGAACGGACGTCACAGACGTGCCTAGCTCTGTAGGACTAGCTCCAGTACGTACGCCGGTAGTGTCCTGCCGTTCAACGTGCTTCCATGTGTCTCTGTCCTTCCTCAGAAACAGCCCTCTCCGTCGGAGGTGGTCCAGTGGTCCAATCACCGCGTGATGGAGTGGCTGCGGGCGGTGGACCTGGCCGAGTACGCGCCCAACCTGCGCGGCAGCGGGGTCCACGGGGGGCTGATTGTGAGTGGCCTTTGTCTCAGAGCAATCAACGAGTCGATCGAGGTCGCATCGGAAAGGTTTTTTACAACTGGAGTGCCCAGTTCTAGAGATCGGACGTACAGTATACCTCTGTCTCTCTTGGCATGTGTACAGTAGCTGTTTACTAGGTTTCTTCATGACATTTTACATTTTGGGGCATTAAGCAGACGCCTTTATCCAAAGCGACTTACAACAAAAACATTTGACTGAGTCATCTATCCACCAGTCGTAGCAGGAAAAAGTCATCTGAGCTCAGGCCAGGGGCCATTGGCAGTCGTAATGCTAGAAGAATTTGATTTATTTGATCTTATTTTATTAACAGTAGAAAAAACGGTTACAGGGGGGGTAGAGGGGATATAGATGTCTCAGGAGGGACAGTTAAGGTGTAGCCTGAAGAGATGGCTGTTTAGTCTACGGCGGAAGATAGGGAGTGACTCTGCAGTCCTGACAGCAGTGTTCTTCTTCACGGCATGTCATTCTTCATTCTCCATGGCACTGTGAGAGAGAGTCTCTGTCTGGACTGAGCTCCAGCCTCCACCCCCCCCCCCCCCTCTGTCTGCAGATTCTGGAGCCTCGGTTCAGCTCTGAGACCCTGGCCTTGCTGCTGAACATCCCCCCCCAGAAGACCCTGCTCCGCCGCCACCTGGCTACTGCCTTCATGTCCCTGGTGGGACCGCAGGCTACGCAGGAGAAGCGGGAGTACGGCAACGCCACCGGGCACGCTCCCCTCACCACCACCGCCAAAGTCCGGGTACGACCCCCTCACGGAGCGCGGAGAGCAGTGTAGCGCTTGATGTACTTTGTGTGCTGTAAAATTTGGTTGAAAAAGAATGAGCTGGCTGGTCAGTTGTGACTCGTTTGCTATTGAGACAAACTGTGTTTATTGCCCTAGGCTATTTTGCCAATGAAAATCCTCCAGTGATTGAAACGCTCAATACTAAGCTAATATTTTATTGTCGTTTGTCTTTTGTTTTTTAGCCAAAGAAGCTTGGTTTCACCCAATTCAGTCACCTGAGGAAGAGGCGGCCTGATGACGCAGACTACATCTGCCCCATAGACACTGGAGCCCTGCCCACCATGAACGGGGTCTCCCACCGGCCCTACACAGGGCTCAGGGGCCTCAGCCCCATCCTGGACAGAGACACACAGAGGCGGGACCAGGTGGGGACAAAAAGCTGAAGCTGACGCTCCCCCCCAAAAGTTAAACGCTTATGGCTTTTAACTCTTAATGCCACCGTAAACATACAGTATGTCTCTCCCGGAATCAAGGTGCTAATTTGCTGATTCGGTGGACATTCTAACTCAGTGGCTTTACATGGATGAATCCCAATGCTGATTTTCTGAACATGCTACATTGTACATGGATAATTAGCTGGAAATGCTAATTGGTTATTTGCTGCATAATGCTAATAGCGAGATTTACATGAATTGGTTGAATAATGATTAGACTTATATGGGACACAATATAATGTGTTCTAGGACGCTCTCTGCATTCCTCCCACAATGGGACACTGGATTCAGACTTCCAAGCTAGCACCGTTGCTTCAATACATGACGTGAAGGCTACGTCACTGACTGTGGTAGCCTTGACTTCCTGTATTTAGCTTTGCTATTGACTGCCTTTGCTTATGATGTATTCCTTGATTTATGATACAATAGCAAGATTAATAACAGTTATTATAAGCTTGGTTGTGATTTATTGTTGTGTTATATTTAATAACTGGCAAAAAAAGTAGTTGCTACCCTGGGAATTCAAGGTTGAGAATCAAATGAATCACCTTCAAAACCAATAATGATGAACACTCCAGTATCATCATATCATATGCCAGTTTGTATATTTAAGTATTAAAAATAAAGCCTTATAATTTCCAGGTTTCACAGGGTCCCTGTGTATGTTTGATGAGAATAATTCATGAGTCAATAATTCATCAACATCAGTAACGCATCAATCGCTACATCTGCTCTCAAAAACCGTAACCTTAATTTGTTTACCCCATGGTAGACAAACATTCTAGATATTCATCTTACCTTTTAAGCAATTTCCTGATCTTGTGAAAGTAACACAAATTAATCCTTGTTGGTTCACCATTAGGAAACAGATTAGTTTGGTAAGAGTGTTTCAGACTGCTGGTGCTGTTCCATCAGGAGCCCTGGGAGCGTAGGTCTCTCTTCACCTCTGACATGGAGGAGAACAGGGTGAGTGGCACTACTGTTTATGAGAGAACCTACAATGGGTTCTACAATAACATATCGTTAGCCTCATAGCATCATTAATTTAATAATTAATAATAAGTAATTTTTTGGCCAAATTGAGATATCTGCCTAACTCTACTCTCCTAACACTGCTGATTCACTGTGCATTATTGCCTATGCCATCAGCCTATCAGAATGCTTGTTACATTCCAAAATCATCTGCCCAAGTGACACAGGCATTTTTGACACTACATACAAAGCTTGTGGCAAGTGAACTTAGGAAATGATGCTATGAGGCTAACGCTTCATACCAGGCTCTTCACAGTGTTGCAGCAGTGTGAATTATCCATATCAATCTGGACATGAATATATGTATGAGTTCATATTCATATATAGAATGATGACTTTATTATGATACTTTTACCTTCTTTTTAACACATGTGCAGTCTACATACGTGTTCGTTCAGTGTACAGAAACAACACTGTGATCGGACCAAGCCTGCAGAAAACCTTTGATGCCCAACCCTCGCCTACATTGTTTTGAAGATCTG
>NC_137674.1:72913921-72971421 GCF_963989245.1 Nansenia antarctica
ATATGACTTACGCCATTATTTTAAGAAGGTGACGATATGTAGCGTTGTGCATTGTATGTCTTATGAAATGCCAAAAAGATCACAAGATCGGCCCCGCGAGCAATCCGTCTGAATGCTCTTTCCTAGTCACGTCTTCGACCTCTGCACCTTCCTCTCCTGGTGGTCAAAGCTGCCTCAAGCAGACGTGCTGCTGCCCAAAAACAAGCATGATGGGATATGATCCGGAGGACTAGCAGAGCTCCCTTATGATCAGCTCCCACCCCCCCCCGGTGCCTGGGGGGGGGCTTTTACCGGCGTCCGAGACGGCTCCTTGTCATGTGTGCTTAAGAGCTGAGAAAGGACTGGCCTTTTCGCTGCCTTGAACGATGTGGCAGGAACACGGTGAGACAGAAGAGAGATCAGTCACGGGCAGATAAGAGAATCACAGAGACATTTAAGGAGTCCTTCAACCCCGCGCGAGACGGAGCATCATGTCACCACTCTGAAGTCGTTTAGCGAACGGCCGCACGCAACGGGCCCTTCAGGAACGGGATGGATGTCTGTCTCTCTCTCTCTCTCACGGAATCTGATGTCACCCCCCCCCCCCCGACCACAGCCCCCCCCACAGACAACACCATTGAGGTTAGATCAATCAACTGAGATGAACGGGTTGAATAAAGAAATGGATGGACCGTTAGTTTACTGCTGTAATACTGTCAAAGATTTGAATCAATTCAGATGAATTTCCGATTAGATCGTACCTACTCTCATTATTTATATTCTCGGGTAAAACAGTTGTACAGATGTGCACATTATCGCTAACATCCACAAATGTGTCTGCAGAATCACGTGGGGTATCAGAACTTGACTTTACATTCCCCACCCCCACCATCCCTCCCCCCACCCCCCCAACCCAAAGGCCCACTAGCGTCCTGGGGACTTCAAGCCTTTCAGCACCTCTGCCCCCTCCGTCCACATCGTAAACATTACACGCTAGGAGCCCCAGCTGCACTACCAGCACCATAAAGAGCCTTTATGTGGCAGACCAGGGCCAGGACACAGTCTCAGGCTGGGGGGTCACGGTGGGCAGCCACAGAGACCAGAGGCCCCCGAGTTGCTCTCTTGAGTCGAAGGCCGAGTTGTGGTCAGTAGAAAGCAAGAGGAAACATACACAGTACGACGTATACATACAGCAGTTGAGGGGAGTAGGAGGAGAGAGGAGAGAAGGAGAGAGGGAAGTGTTGGATGAAGGAGAGAGAGACGGAGGTAGAGTCGGAACATTTGTAACACACTCTGTTATGGTGACCTCTCAGTGGGCTGTTTTCTCAGCTGTACTCCTCTGAACTGGCCCAGAGAGTGTTGCAGCGGAGTGGGGGGGGGGGGGGGGGGGCGCAGCGGGGGTTAAGTAGAGCCGTCAGGGGCGGGTAGCTCTTAGGGGTGCCAGGGGAGAGGGTGGCACAACAACAACATAGCTGGTAGGAGGAGGAGAGGACTATATTAAGTACAGAAGAATTCAACCATGGCTTAGTGTGTGTGTGTGTGTGTGTGAGAGAGAGAGAGAGAGAGAGAGAGAGAGAGAGAGAGGGAGAGAGAGAAAGAGAGAGAGAGAGAGAGAGACTTCCTTCCCCGACAGTACGTAGTAGATATGAGGTTGTTGCAGCTGCCAAACTGATCGTGAAAAAAGTGCTGAAACTCAGAAGAGTTCCCGTGTCGGTGGGAAAACGGGCCGTTTCGTAACCCCGGGCCACCGTCACCGGTGATCAAGAGTGACACGCATCACCGGAGGCTTTCACGTCCAATGAGAACACCTGTCTGGCTTGCTGGGTGAAATCGGACAGAGGAATGCCAACGCAAATTACGTTTCATGTGTGCCTCCCCTATGCCAGGAGACCTGGCACGCTCGCCAAAAGTAAATGCAGGGACACATCAATGGAAACACGTTTTGGACGTTCTTGGCACTATTAAAGATGTAAATATGGCACGTTATGTATTTTTTCTTTTTTTTTATCTATTACTGGATGAGGAGAAATGCTATAATGGAATTGCATTCAACTATTTTACAGTGAGGCTACACATATGTGTTCATGATGAAGTAGTGAAGACAGTAGCAGAAGAACGCGTGTAGAGTATAATAGACCAGCCTTGTATCTACATATGGTATAATCCCTGTATTTCATAAGGTAGCATTCAGGTTCATTGACATTTTGTGGCACAGTCTGATCATTGGTCCTCATGTCAGGATCTGATGTGATGATCTGACTTTTTATTTTATTTTATTTTTTTACTTACTCGCTAGTCAACTAACACAGCTTGTTTTGTGAGCCTGCTAACAATGTAAAGTAATGTTATAGTTAACTAGGTAGCAGTGGGGATTACTCACCCAATCAATCGCGTTGCAGTGTTTTGGCTTGACTAGCGAGATTGTGTTGTGATTCTACGTTGAAACGTATTTCTGTGTTTCAAAAGAAAAGTCTGAACATTTTGATTGGTTGCCGACATGCAGATCAAACAGATCAGACTGTGTCACATTTGTTGCAGCTCATGGCCTTCGTTCAATGCTCTCCAACTAAGCTTCCCCATGTAAGAGTTGGTGAGCTGTGGAGAGAGCTTCATACAGTTGTATTGTCAGTCCAGAGCCGATAAGAGTATGACATTGGATACAATGTCAATGGAGGACGCTTTCATCCCAGTGGTATAGATTAGCTTGGAGAATGGCATCAAAATCCTAGGAGCTAGCCAACTATCAGTTCTTCGGGTGGGACTTCAGGGGATAAACATTAAAAAAGCTGCATCCAAAATGGTTCAATTATGTTTTTTCATCTCATTGCATCTTGGTCTTTCCAGGCAAGTGTCCAATAGAAATCAATACAAATGAAATGTTTAAAATAGAGTTTTTATCCAGTTTTTATGCAGCTTCATACGTTTAATTGGAAGGCTTTGGGAGATGTGTTAAAGGTTCACAGTGAAGAGTTCTGCTAGATTCACCCTGAACACATCATTTGGCTAATATTGTGAAAGTAAATACGGGAGAAAAAAAAATCCAAACAAAACTGCAACAGCCGTGCTCCATGAAATTACAGACAAAAAAAAAACGGTCTCTGATGAATTGGCACTTAATTACCGCTTAATTAGCATAATTATGCATGTTAATAGCATCTCAAATGAATTGCAGTTGTCAGGAGGGAAGAAGCATCTGTAGCAGTGGCAGACTGATACATATTTCCTTCCATCCAACAGTGTTGTCTAACTCTTCCCCCCTAAAGTGTTCGCCATTAATCATCACACACACTCGTTTCCTTTGGAGTAAAATTTGGCGGTTTTGGATAATTGGGCCATTATGGGTTCGTCGTCACATCTGTAATGGAGGCCTAACGAGACCCCTGGTGTGCTGGCATTCAGAGAGGATGGCACAGCGCTGCCATAGTCAGGGTCACGCAGGGCGGAGGCTGGGGTGGCAGATCTGCATGTGTTTAGCGCAACTCCTTTGGCAGTCAATGTCAAGTATCTGTGACCACGTTGTCAAGTATCTCTGAGCAGATTCTCTGAGAACTCCTCGATTCCTTCTTGAAATTCAATTAGCAGCGATAGATTAAAACAGATACAAAAGAACAAAACAACCTTGATGTCAGAGAATGTATTGATGAGGGCGTTGCTAGGCGACAACGTATTACTCAAGTCTAAAATAAGTATGTTGCGACAATGTTGTAGTGATATGGCGGAAAAATAATGAGGTAAAAGGTTGTTCATTTTTCAAACTGTGCTGGAGCTGCGTGTATTATGCTGCGTGAATTAGCATGTGGATCGATAGCTGTTTTCCTTGGTGGTTGATTGGCTAACACTGGGCCAACTGGGGAGACACAGGGTGATATCAGGGTCTGGGGACCAATCAATATGGAGTCTTGAACTCAGAAAGCTCTCCCAGTGGTTAGTAATGAGCAGTGGGCAAACAAGCCTCTTGGACTGGGGGGCAAACTACAGCGACAGCTTGAGAGGGTGAGAGAGAGACAGAGAGAGAGAGAGAGAGAGAGAGAGAGAGAGAGAGAGACAGAGAGAGACAGAGAGAGAGACAGAGAGAGACAGAGAGAGAGACAGAGAGAGAGAGAGAGAGAGAGAGAGAGACAGAGAGAGAGAGAAAGAGAAAGATAGGTTCAGTAGAGGGAGGTGTAAGGTATTCTAAATGTCAAGAAGAACAATAAGAATCATTTTTGGCACCGACAATCATCTGCAGTACAGAGATACCTAGGTCAAAGACAGCGTTTAGTGAAAAGGAGTGTAGTACCACTCTGGATCCAGAGAGAGGCTCCTTAGTCCTTTGTATCATCCCCTCTGCTCAGTCCCAGCCACTCTGAGGCCAGACAGCCATCTCATCAGTGCACTTGAGATCAACTTGTAATGTCTTTGACATTATATTGTATCCAGTCCTACATTCATGAGGTAGCGGTATAAATCAAATCGCACCTTTTATTGTTTATATAATGGCCAAAACACACAACCGTTAATAGGTCTGTTTCCCCATTTCACACAGGATATATTCATATTTTTGCTAGACTGTGGAAGTCTGCGGTTGATTCTCACACATACTGTCATGTCACAAGTGGACTGAAAGACCAACAGTAAGGTTTGTCTTGGCTCTCAACCCGTCACTTCGCCTCTACAATCACTACAAGGTCAGCTGCTCACCCTTCAGCCTGGAGTTCAGTCATTTGCTGTGTTACGCCCACGTGACGTGTGTAAATGGGGCGTGTGTGAGTGTGTGTGTGTGTGTGTGTGAGAGTGTGTCTGTGTGTATGTATGTGTGTGTGTGTGTGTGTGAGTGAGTGAGTATGTGTGTGTGTGTGTGTGTGTGAGTGTGTGACTGTGTGTGTGTGTGTGTGTGTGTGCGTATGTGAGCGAGTGAGTGAGTGTGTGTGTGTGTATGTGCGTGCATGTGTGTATGTGCGTGAGCATGCTCGTGTGTTTCAGAATGGAATACAATACGGGTGTTTGCATGAATGTATTTCTGTACAGTAACATATACTACTGTATATGAGTGTGTGTTTATGTGTGAAATCTGATGCTCGACTGCAGACCGCTGGTTTGGTCTCCCTCTGTCACTCCAGTATAATACAGACAGCATGGAAAGCCAGTGAGCGTCAACAGGGTTGGCCTTGTATTTATATATCTTAGCTGAGTCCTCTACTGCATATGAATTAGCCTGCTGCTGTAATTACGGTTTGAAAGCTGGCTGAGATTTATGTGCAGGCCCGTCTTTCCTTAATAAATGCTTGAGGTTGAAGTGATTTAAGGACTCCTCTGTTCCACTGTTTTTTTAGAAATGAAAACAAGCTTTTTCCTTACAGCAACAAATGACAACAAAACAGGCTGTTTTAGGTAAGCCTCCACTCTTTGCTTTGGCGTGGAACGTTGAAACGGTAACTGTCAGTTTCAATGGAAATTAAGTGTGCAATGTGCGGGCGTGGGGCTCCTTCGTTCTACTCCCTCCCTCCGCCTGCACATGTGCACACGCACCGTACACACACACGCACACGCACGCGCACACACACGCACACACACACCGTACACATACACACACACACACGCGTGCACGCACACACACACACACACACGCACCGACACACACACCCACCCACCCACCCACACTGACACACACACACATACATACATACACACACACACACACACACACACACAGAGTAGCACTAGACGTCATTAATATCTCCATTAATGTTACCTCTCACCAACACAATCATCATTCATTTTATTTTCGTTTTTTTTTCGTTTTTTTCTTAGTCAATACGGATGTCTCACTGGGATGGTATTTCATGATATGGTGGTCGAGCGACAGAAAGAAAAAAAAATACTTTTTTAGAATTTGGCTAATACCTCCTTAGCATCTGCCAAGTATTAAATAAGCCTGCGCTGCTCAAAGGCAATGACATGCATGGCAGAAGCACACTCTGGCAAACTCACAGAGAGAGAGAGAGAGAGAGAGAGAGAGAGAGAGAGAGAGAGAGAGAGAGAGAGAGAGAGAGAGAGAGAGGGGGGAGAATAAAAGTGTAGGCCTTATTGATTCATTATTTACATATTTCAAAAGTATTCATCTCTTTAAAAACTCTGGGCAGTGGTTGCGTCTGTTTAACGACATGGCAAATCGGATTGGGTGGAAGACAGTCTCTGCAAACACAAAGGTCATATCTTATTGGTTAGAGCATTATAAAATACTTTACAGGGTTGATAGGGTGGAACATTGAGAATAGAAGCAAAGATTATAACTTGCATTCAGGAATATAATAATTGATATGTAGATCATGGGCATTGATGCATTTCTTTTCTATTCAGAAATGAAACGTGTAGCTCGGTGCCAGTGCAAACAGGGAAGTCTCTTTCCCTTATTCAGCTTCCTCATCTGTACAGGGGAGGCTGGTTCATTAGGGGCAATTGGACAATGCCCCACCAAAGGGAGAAGAGAGAGATTTTTTTTCTATGACTTCTAGACAGTGTTGCTTCTGAATATCATAGTCCAATCAGCTAGTGTTCTGTGGAGTATATCATAGTCCAATCAGCTAGTGTTCTGTGGAGTATGTTCCAATCAGCTTCAAGTCCCGCCCCTTTCAGGGCAACTTTGACTCTACTCGAAAGTGCACTAGGCTGTTCTCGTAGACTTGCATGTAAAATCTATTTTGGTAACTTCAGGCCATTCGGTCATTTGTCTATGGGGTTTTGGGACATGCACAAAGAATCGTACGTGCTTACGTCATGTCATACGGCCGGCGTCACGTTCGTTCACCTGTTTCACCATGGCTAGTAATGTTCTGAACAACTCGGTTGAATCTTTAAAAGAAACACCGTTCAGCCGTCGTAGCAACCAGGAGAAATTAACAGTAAAGGAATTAGGACCACCCAGACCAAATTTAATTATAAAGCAAGTTTATACAAAGGCAGGGAAAATTGGAAAATCGTATAACCGAGGATTTACGAGGGGTTGGTATGAGAAGAAAACATGGCTAGCGGGATGTGAAGTAACAAATGCGTTGTTCTGCTTTCCACTACCGGACTTTGTAAACAAATTGAACAAATGGATTAGAAGGAGGCATCTTTTGTTCCCAACTTGATATTGCAACTGGACCTATTACCGAAGTCAAACTTGTGTAAGTAAGTGAATCATCTGTCCTTCAGTCATGATAGGAAAACCAAATCGATGCTGGGAGAAGGAATGGCAGACTGTATTCTGATTGTATCTTCTATGCTCTTTGTATGTTTCTATGCTTTTTGTATGTTTCTATGCTCTTTGTATGTGTCTTGGTGTAGGAGAAACGTAGGACCACGTTGGAAACAAGTGTTTCGGTACACGTTGACATGTAGAAACTGTAGAGAGAAAATTGTAGAAATTGTAGAGAAAACTGGGGGGGTAGAGGTGATGAAGAGGTCTGTACAGGGGGGGGGTAGAGGTGATGAAGAGGTCTGTACAGGGGGGTAGAGGTGATGAAGAGGTCTGTACAGGGGGGGTAGAGGTGATGAAGAGGTCTGTACAGGGGGGTAGAGGTGATGAAGAGGTCTGTACAGGGGGGGTAGAGGGGATGGAGAGGTCTGTACAGGGGGGTAGAGGGGATGAAGAGGTCTGTACAGGGGGGTAGAGGGGATGAAGAGGTCTGTACAGGGGGGTAGAGGGGATGAAGAGGTCTGTACAGGGGGGGTAGAGGGGATGAAGAGGTCTGTACAGGGGGGTAGAGGGGATGAAGAGGTCTGTACAGGGGATGAAGAGGTCTGTACAGAGGGGTAGAGGGGATGAAGAGGTCTGTACAGAGGGGTAGAGGGGATGAAGAGGTCTGTACAGGGGGGTAGAGGGGATGAAGAGGTCTGTACAGGGGGGTAGAGGGTATGAAGAGGTCTGTACAGGGGGGTAGAGGGGATGAAGAGGTCTGTACAGGGGGGTAGAGGGGATGGAGAGGTCTGTAGAGGAGGGTAGAGGGGATGGAGAGGTATGTAGAGGAGGGTAGAGGGGATGGAGAGGTCTGTACAGGGGGGGTAGAGGGGATGAAGAGGTCTGTACAGGGGGGTAGAGAGGATGAAGAGGTCTGTAGAGGAGGGTAGAGGGGATGAAGAGGTCTGTAGAGGAGGGTAGAGGGGATGAAGAGGTCTGTACAGGGGGTAGAGGGGATGGAGAGGTCTGTACAGGGGGTAGAGGGGATGGAGAGGTCTGTACAGGGGGGTAGAGGGGATGGAGAGGTCTGTACAGGGGGTAGAGGGGATGGAGAGGTCTGTACAGGGGGTAGAGGGGATGAAGAGGTCTGTACAGGGGGGTAGAGGGGAT
Source organism: Nansenia antarctica (assembly GCF_963989245.1). Classification (NCBI taxonomy): domain Eukaryota; kingdom Metazoa; phylum Chordata; class Actinopteri; order Argentiniformes; family Microstomatidae; genus Nansenia; species Nansenia antarctica. The sequence goes on from NC_137674.1 coordinate 72,922,212, forward strand.
GGAGAGGTCTGTAGAGGTGGGTAGAGGGGATGGAGAGGTCTGTAGAGGTGGGTAGAGGGGATGAAGAGGTCTGTAGAGGTGGGTAGAGGGGATGAAAAGGTCTGTACAGGGGGGTAGAGGGGATGAAGAGGTCTGTACAGGGGGGTAGAGGGGATGGTGAGGTCTGTACAGGGGGGTAGAGCTATTCGCATGCTAAAATTGACTGTAAATCCAGATTTTAAAGTTGATATTCTTCCCCGTGGAGCATGCCCCCATAACCTGTGCCCCACCCAAACATTTTAGCACCAGCCGCCAACTGCATCTGTATGCTTTCCTTTCCTGTATGTGTTTTTGAAAAGGTGATAAACCGATCAGAAAGACGTGAACCAGGCATTATAGTTCTGCAGTTTCTTTATTCTTTGTGATTTATGGGGGATTTTCCTCTTGTATTAGCAGAGGTGATATCTGATATCGTCTTGAGTGCTACTATTGGCATTATATTAGATGTCAAGTGGATATGCTATATTCGGCGACTCCTCATACATTCTCTATAGCTTAGCTACATAGGCCGTAGCAGCGGTCCATTCTTCACAACAACTCGGTTCAGAATCCCAGAGAGACACGGTTCAGGGCACGGAAGGGAAGCTCTCATATCCTCCTCCGTATACTACAGTATCTCAGAGGGAATATAACCGCCGCACTCCTCCGGCGGGGCAGGTTGTGGAGGACGTTCTCCGCGGCCTCCGTCTCTCCGCATCCATAGCTCTCCATTTCGGGGATGTGGATTTGAATCCTTCCTCCAATGGGAATCGATGGCGTGATGGATCACGTTGACGTCCTCTTCCCCGGGCTCTGCGGCCGGGGGGGGCGCGAAAGACGACACGATCGCTTTCGCAGCGGACGTTTCCTCTCCCTCTCTCTCTGCCACTCGTATACTCTCTAATGCTCGTTATCGGCACATCCGAGGAGGGAGCGAAGGAGGGATGGAGGGATGGAGGGAGGGAGGGAGGGAGGGAGGGATGGAGGCAGGGGGCTGAGGTGTCTCAAGGTTGCAGCTGGCAGTCAGGAGCACTTATGGATCGAGGCGGAGGGCGAGGTTCGAGACGAGCCTGGGCTCCCTCCGTTCATTTGGAATTCTCCTTGTGAGTATCGGAAAGCCCGCTGATCGCCTCGAGTGGCTTTCATTCTAAAACATTTCCGAGGAAAGGGTAACCTATCGCTTTATGTTTAATCGAGGGAGGAAAAAAAACTGACCCTCACTTTAATGTTGTTGTCCAAGTTGTATGAGTTGTGCTTTTTTTAAAATCTAAACGGACAACAGACACCTGAACCTTTTGATCAGTTCATCCGACAAAGTACAACCAAGAAATGTCCATAAAGGTATTTTCAATGCTTGAATAGGGGACACAGGCATATCTAATGGGTGTAGCTGTTGGGCTGTCTGGCATGGAGGGCCGTGTTGGATATTAACTCACAGGCGACCGGCGGTCCCTCACTGCCACAGACAGCCTCTTAATGCCCTAATGGGTCATTTACATTATTGATGAGCCAACCCTGTGTCACCTCAAACATAGACTATTTAAAGGGAATAATTTTATGCAAACTACATATCGACGCCCTAATGATCAATTGGCCTCTGGTTTGGTGTTAATATGCAACTGTTGCAGTGTGATATGCATCTTCAATTAGGCCTTAGGAGTTACACACTGCTCAAACAAGTGGTGCGGCCCAGTGCATTGTGGGAAACACCATTCTGACAACAAGGAAGTCTCCATTTTGACAACCAAAACAACCGTTATCTATCTAACGTTACATATTTTAAGGCTGATTTGTGCATGATAGACAGTCATGCATTTTTACCAGTCTATTTCCCCCCTTTAAATGGCATTATGACGCCCGAAATGTAACTAAAGTTCAGCCGCAAAGTTGTTGCACTGTTGTCCTATATCAGTGCAGACTGGCAGGGTAGGAGCACAGGTTAATAGCCTACAGAGCAGCGTTATTCTGTCATGGTCTGATAATGAAGCATTGTTCTTTTTTTATTTGATGACTTGTTTGATCGATTGATAGTGTAATACTTAAGTTGTGAATGAATCGCGAGGGTCAATGCTTTTCTATGACACTACTGATGACTGGCGCTGGTGATGGCATCCATTATTTTCTACTCTTCCAATATGCCGCCGTAAACAAAATTACATGGCGCGAGTCACGTGCCGTCCGGAGCTCTATATGCTATGCTAACTTGATGTACATGTTACAGCATGGTAGCCTACACAGCATCAGCCTACACAACGTGTTGGTCAAACAATTTAGAACTGTCTCAGTTCAACATATTCCACTTCTATTTAAAGTCTTCAGTTCAGCCAACGGAATATGTCCCATGATCCCAGCGATGCTGTGCTCCCTTTTGATTGGGCGCTCTCCCCCGAGGTGACATGGTTAACAGTTGCCTCACTACAAGGTGGAGTTGGCTTGTTTGGAAAGGGTGTTGTTTGTGAAATGCGTCCTGGCTGTCTTACATAACAACTGTCAGTGTTTACTGGAGTCTGGCAGAGATAAGTTTACCTTTTCTCCTCTTTTTTAGGAGCTCTGTGATAAGATAAAGATTGAAGAGTTATTGATAGCATGACTGACAAATGCGGCAAGTGTTTCTAGCGGTCTTAATGACTGAATGATTGTACTGCAGAAGTGTGGTTGGTTTCAACCATCACCATAAAATGGCCTCCTCTTTTTTCTTCAATGGAAATATGGGATTAGACACATGTATACTGTTGTTAGGGATACACATATTGTTTATTGTTGCTGGGGGCATATCCACGCCGATGTTTCCTACCACAGTTGTTACATGTTATTTATTCTCCACTCTAATATACAGTATTCTGCATATCTAAAGACATGAAAAGGTCAGAGAAGATACATTTACTGATCTGATTGATGTCTAACCGTTTCAACTCCTCTTTAGGGACAGCTCTTTTCTCCCAAAGACAATAATCAATAATGAAATCAATTCTATTTGTTGCTCACACAATGATGCAAATGGGGTCTGCCAGCAGCTGCTATTGTGTTCCTGACAAATTGGGGGACCTGGTTTGCATTCAGAGAGAAAGCCTGTCTCTCACAAAACGGAGCATGACTCACAACGACACTGAGGATTTGTCTCTGGGATTGATTGGAATCAGACATCGGGGCTCATCAATTCTAAAGATGCCGTTAAAAAGAAGAACAAGCTCGAATGTAGATTTCCAAGCGAACGTTCCTGAAACAATCCCCCTCCCCAAATCAACCTATACTGATATAATATGGTTCATATTATGGTTAATCCTAATAACATCATTCCATTATGTTAAGGCTTTCATTACTGGAGCGTTCGTGTTTGTTTCAGGTCTCGAAGCTCCGACTGTTGGTTTGTTCCATTGCCAGGGAGTTGATGTCAGAGAGAGATTGATTATTATTCCCCATATGGACTGCGAGGGGGACACTGGGGACATGCATGTCTGTGCATCGTCATTTATATCTATGACCTACAAGGTATATGGATGTCACAACTTCCCATCCAATCAAAGATGGATGGCCGATATAAATCATTTAAGAGTGTGGCGTGGAATGAATACACCTGCATCGTTCAGCCTTCGGCCTTCTAATGCCTTGTTTCTTTTTTTGTCCTGTTTTGTGTGTGCGGAATAAATCTCTGTCTCTCTCTTACGCACGCACGCACGGACGCACGCACGCACACACACACACACACACACACACAAACACAGCACGAGTCGAGAGCACGTCGGGGTCCTGCCGCTAATCCATCTCTCTCTGTGGTCAGCCCTCAAGTGCTCATCTTCGCCCCCCTACTTCACAGACGAGGCGTCCGTGGCAGTGCCTGACGCTCTAAATTAAGAGGCCCATAAAGCAGCTCCGCTTTGGGGATCTCAATCACCGAGTGAGGGCCCACCACCACCACCACCACCCCCACCCCTGAGGCCCCCCCTTTCCCACCCCCGCCGAGTCCCTTTAAAATGAATTAACACCCTCTCCAACCAGGGCCACGGATCCCCCGGTCCAGATTGATGGCCACGAATAAAAACGTGCCCCCTCACTTTTGGCCCTGCCACACATATCAGCTTGAAGAGCCCCATCGTTTATCAGGCTACAATGCTACTATTTAGTATGCTGACTGCTACCATTAGGATAACATATAATAATGTAAAAGGGGTTTAAGAGAAGCTTTCCTGGGGTCGGCCCCAGCCAGCTGTCATGGGGTTTGGATTTAGCCTCCGGGGTTGGCAACGTTCTAGGTGAGAGGGAATGGAACTTGTTCGCCCCCGTGATCGTGATCTCGACGGGGTTGTGGGTTCCGCCGATGAAGTAACCGAATTCCCGGACTGGGAACACGAACGCCCGGCCCGCGGACGACGATGGTGTGTTCTCTGAACTCTAGGGCGATACGGTCATCCGTTCTTCCATCCCTTCAGCCATCCAGTTCCTTCCTATGTGCTGCTCATTGGAAACAACAGGGCAGGGTGAAAATGTGGGTAGCTGCATAGTGATGGGGGTGGAAAGGGTAAGTCCTTACCAGGGTAGAGGGCCTGGACTCTCCAGGAATGAGAGGGTCTGTCGGGTAAGGGCACGGGGGCAGACGGGCAGGGTGAGGGAGGGGAAGGAGTGACAGAGATGAAGATGGAGGGAGGGAGGGAATCAGAATGGAAAAGGAAAAACTGTGGAGTAAAAAAGAGGTATGAAGAGGGATGAAGCTAATGTATTAGAGAAATGGAGGGAGGGATATAAATAGTGACAAACGAGAGAGGGAAAGAGAGAGTGACAGTGGGGTCTGTCTGCAATGGCAGTGTCCCTTCAGACAGTGTGTCACTCAGTTTGCTAAAGGACATTCTTTCTATCCTTCTCTCCTTCTCTCACTCTCTCTCTCCTTCTCTCTCTATCACTCTCTCTCTCTCTCTCTCTCTCTCTCTGCCAATCACGCTGGTTTCTCTCAGTGTTAGACAGCTGCTGTCAGGCCTGAATGCCAAATTATCTCAGTCACCCTTGGACTAAACCCTCAGTTGAACCATCAGAAAGTAATGAGCACATTTTCCCCCTGTATCTCCAGTAGCTGTCCTGGAAAAGAGAATGCTGAAGCGGTGTATGACAGCATGTGTTGTCCAATGTGTGTACTGTACATTGTGTGTACTGTGTGTGTGTGTGTGTGTGTGTGCACATGTGTGTTTGTGTGCCTGCCTGCCTGTGTGTGTGTGTGTGTGTGTGTGGGGGGGGGGTGTCTTTGTGTGCCTGCATGTGTGTTTGTGTTCCTGTATGTGTTTGTGTTCCTGTGTGTGTGTGTGTGTGTGTGTGTGTGTGTGTGTGTGTGTGCCTGCCTGATTGCTTGCCTGTGTGTGTGTGTGTTTTTATCGTGCTGCTAACATTCTTGTGAGCGATGAGGCAGAGACTGAATCAGACAGTGACAGAGCTGGTGACGGCAGGACCTGTCAGCTCAAATACTGGTTAAAAATGGGGCCTCATACACAGGTCCTGACAACTGTATAAAGGCCTGGCGTGTGTGTGTGTGTGTGTGTGTGTGTGTGTGTGTGTGTGTGTGTGTGTGTGTGTGTGTGTGTGTGTGTGTGTGTGTGTGCGTGTGCGTGTGCGTGTGTGTGTGTGCGTGTGCGCGTGTGCGTGCGTGTGTGTGCCTGTGTGTGTGTGTGTGGTGTGTGTGTGTGTCTCTCTCTCTCTCTCTCTCTCTCTCTCTCTCTCTCTGTCTCTCTCCCTCCTATAAGGAACTGCCTGCTCCCTATGCATGTGCCTGAGGTGTGAGATATGTTTGCCTGTATGTGAACAATTGTGTCACCATAGGAGTAAGCTACTGTAAACACACAGTATGTGTCTATGTGTGTAGTAGGTGTCAGACAGCACAGACTACCAGCAGACACCTTCATGGTAAAGCCTGTACTGTATGTCCTTCAGTCCCTCTGTTAGACAATCCTGTCTCTCCTCCCTCATCAGAAGGAGAACAATGTCTTCAAGAGGTAGGAAGGGAGTGAAAAAAAACAAAAAACATTATGTGTGATGGTGTATGGAGATATGGTGTAGAGGAAGGGGAGGCTGGTGGAGGTAGAAATCGGAGGACGGGCCTCATTGGAACGAGGAAAGGTGTCACGTGTTTGATACTGTTCCTCATTCCGTTCCATAAGCCCTCTGTCCTCTGAGTTCGACATCCACCAACCTCCACTGCTCTACAACCATCTCTCCATACACACCCCCAACCCTCTCCACGGGTGTAGAGAGACCCTCACCCCTGTCCTGTGTGGCGTGTGTGTGTGTGAACACACAGCGGGGGCTCCGATTTGATTGATAAATCCCCTCTGACGGTGGAGGAGAAAAGAGGGCTCCATATAAATGGGAAATTAGCAGCGAACGTCGTCAAAAATAATTAGCTCCCCTCTCCACACCGCCGTCCGTTTAGCCCTGACACGATGACACGAGAGGAAAACACGCCCGTCCGCGTCAAACGCTGGCAGCCCGACCGCACTGATCAGATAAACATTTTTTTTTGTTTTGTTTTGACGCCTGATTACAAAATGATTAGCCCGCGCGCCTGTCTCCTCCTTACCCTTCACTTTCCCCCCCCGCCGCTGGTTGAGTGACAGGCGAGGTGATCTTCTGTGGGGTCCATGTAAGCTGTCTATCCTCACCCCCAACTCTCCTCCAACCCCCTCTGTCCTGTTAACTGTTGGTTCAACATGACATTGAACATCTCTGGATTGATTTTTGATCTATTTTGCTTCTAGTTCAATTCAAGAGAAACCTTCTTCTTCAACGGAATGTGACAGGTGTCTGGTGAAAAGGTCCTTTTTCCAGATTATGGAAGTGCATTATTGTAGCTTTCAAATGATGTGTCATACATTGAAATCTGAAAATGGTTGAAGAAGATATACTTATTTGAATGTTGGTACACCTCATAAGGAGAATGGGAGAAACTCACTCTGAATCAAAACACACGCAAAACAGCTGCTAGTAGCTATAAGCTAAGAAGGCACATCACAACATGCTGATAGAACATTACAAAAAAAACATACTGATGTTGCGCATCAAAGTGAAGTTACTGTTTACCGCGCTGAAGCTACAGTGTTATGCCTTTTAATATCTGTCATCAGCGCATTTCTGACACGCATTCAGTAGCTTGAGTAAAGTGTACAGCAATGTGTTGCAGTGGTTGTTTTTACTAACATGACATCTAGCTTTTAAGAATGGTCCGTTGATCTCAAGGGAAAATGTTGGTAGAGATGGCTTTGAAACGCAGACACCAAGACACCAAGGCGATCTACTAACTACTCCCATATGCCATCAGAATGTAAACAAAGCATTGGAAACAGACAATAACTAGATGGCTTGCCAGGTATAAGTAATTGTAAATCATATGCAATGAATGCTTTTTTCATGTCATGCAGGCTAGTCAGTGCGGGCCTGTGACAGCGCGGCACTAACAGCCAAAGAAACAGCGTGAGTGGGTTAGTGCTCTCATAGACACATGACACTAAGTAGCTTAATCACACAGGGTCATCCCTATGTTCCCACAGCCCAATGGTCCCACAGCCCAATGGTCCCACATTTCTAATATTTCATAGGTGGGTTAGGGTTAGGACTAGGGTTAGGGTCAGTGTTAGGGCTAGGATTAGGGTTAGGGTTAGGGTTAGTTAGATTACTTAGAAATGTGGGACCATCGGGCTGTGGGACCATCGGGCTGAGGGAACTCAAATAAATGAGCTCAGCAATAACAATTCACGATTAAATAGTTAGCCTTCCTTTTCTTGTAACCTGATAAAAAGCTGTTGCAAACAACGTCCTCTGAGAAGCTAAATGCTAGAGCATTATACTTGCATTACTCGTTCAACGTTAAACCTGAATTCGTTCTTGAGTATCCTACACTGACATTCAATCCAAAACACAAGTTATTATATTAAGCCTAATAAGTGCCATGATTACATTTTATGTCGATGTTATCATTATTATCATATACTGATTTTATATAGCGATCAGCAACCAAGCAATCAGCAATCAGATGGTAGTTGAAGCCTGTTGCCTTGGCATGACCCCTTATTATTTTGCATACAAAGGCTGAGTACATTAACTTCCGCATAAGCGTCAAAAGTCAAGTTTGAGCTCAAGATTTTTATGTAGATAAATAACTTAAAAACTAAACTAAAAAACAAAGAATTGCCACATTTCCAATAGTCGGCCTTCAATTAATTTGTCTGGACAATAAAACAACTTTAAAGCCATTTTTTCTCAGTTCTATGTTATGTTATGTTAATTTCATTTATAATGCGCCCCCCATCCAACTTTTACATCGGCCCGGGTTCTACACTCTGGTGACTTACGTTCTTTTGCCTTTGTAGGGCAGTATTGTAGACTATTTGATTTTTTTTCTCTCATTGTCCAATTATTGACCATGTTAACCCTACCTCTATGCCTCAGGGTAGATCATTCACCAAATACTATGCTTCACACCAACTTTACACCACTTCCGAATAACACTGATATGGTTCCTAGAAGGACAATGATGATACTCGGCCATAGTGCCAAACTAGATAAGAGATCTGGCTTTGCCTGGGCATATACCTCAATAATGAGTTATGAGGTGAAATATGATAGATTATTGAGAATAATATCTTGTTTTATTCATATTTGAAGGTTATTTAGGTAGTTTTGTATCTTTAAAAATGGTGCTCCCATGTAAGGATTTATTATGAAATAATAATAAAAATATATTTCAACTATTGCTCCTAGTCTAGTTCTTCTAATTGTATAGTGAGGATGCCCTTGTGTTGCAGAAGGAGCGGTGGTCATCACTGATCAGCCATAAGACTTACAGATACTTTATCACGACTCGATCAGAGTTTGATAAGGACAGTATCTTACATCTTTAGCTTTATTGATTTACTGCGTGTGTTTATACAGATGACATCCCCTCCCCTCCCCTCCTCCCACTCTCCTTTCTCCTCCCAAAACCATCTCCAAGGTACAAGAACCGAATATGAAGAAAAACATGATTATGTAATGAGATCCTTCTCTGGCGGGGGTTATCAACCAGTACAGGTACCATAAAACTGAAAGGACATTTCCTCTTCCCTTTTTATTAAGTCTAATTATGTCATTAAGTGATGTTGTTGTATCAGTTGAACCCGGTGAGCACCAGCCTACAGTAATGTGTTGAATAGATGACCACGTGCAATCAATTTGTTGGGGTACTGAACTTGAATAGCCTTCTGTTATCTACAACCTGCTGTAGCCTGTGGAGAAAACAACCCAGCAGGTTGATGTACAGGAAGCCATGTGAGAACATGAATAATAAAGCACCTTACTTCATGTTATAAGTGTACATTTGTTCCATCATTATTATTAATATTATTATTAATATTATTATTATATTATTACAATTTATTTTTGTATAAATATACAATATATTATTCATGGAACAACCTATGCTCAGGTCTGATAACAGCGTATTGTATTTCACACAATAAGTCCCACTGAGATCAAGGGCATAGCGCAGTAGTAGGATTGTTGTAGGATTCTGGGGGTCTGTTACTGGTAGGAGTGTTGTGGGGGTCTGGTACTGGTAGGAGTGTTGTGGAGGTCTGGGGTACTGGTAGGAGTGTTGTGGTGGTCTGGGGTACTGGTAGGAGTGTTGTGGTGGTCTGGGGTACTGGTAGGAGTGTTGTGGGGGTCTGGGGTACTGGTAGGAGTGTTGTGGTGGTCTGGGGTACTGGTAGGAGTGTTGTGGAGGTCTGGTACTGGTAGGAGTGTTGTGGAGGTCTGGGGTACTGGTAGGAGTGTTGTGGAGGTCTGGGGTACTGGTAGGAGTGTTGTGGAGGTCTGGGGTACTGGTAGGAGTGTTGTGGTGGTCTGGGGTACTGGTAGGAGTGTTGTGGTGGTCTGGGGTACTGGTAGGAGTGTTGTGGAGGTCTGGGGTACTGGTAGGAGTGTTGTGGAGGTCTGGGGTACTGGTAGGAGTGTTGTGGGGGTCTGGTACTGGTAGGAGTGTTGTGGGGGTCTGGGGTACTGGTAGGAGTGTTGTGGGGCTCTGGGGTACTGGTAGGAGTGTTGTGGGGGTCTGGGGTACTGGTAGGAGTGTTGTGGGGGTCTGGTACTGGTAGGAGTGTTGTGGGGGTCTGGGGTACTGGTAGGAGTGTTGTGGGGGTCTGGGGTACTGGTAGGAGTGTTGTGGGGGTCTGGGGTACTGGTAGGAGTGTTGTGGAGGTCTGGGGTACTGGTAGGAGTGTTGTGGAGGTCTGGGGTACTGGTAGGAGTGTTGTGGAGGTCTGGTACTGGTAGGAGTGTTGTGGAGGTCTGGGGTACTGGTAGGAGTGTTGTGGGGGTCTGGGGTACTGGTAGGAGTGTTGTGGTGGTCTGGGGTACTGGTAGGAGTGTTGTGGTGGTCTGGGGTACTGGTAGGAGTGTTGTGGAGGTCTGGGGTACTGGTAGGAGTGTTGTGGTGGTCTGGGGTACTGGTAGGAGTGTTGTGGGGGTCTGGGGTACTGGTAGGAGTGTTGTGGGGGTCTGGTACTGGTAGGAGTGTTGTGGGGGTCTGGTACTGGTAGGAGTGTTGTGGTGGTCTGGTACTGGTAGGAGTGTTGTGGTGGTCTGGTACTGGTAGGAGTGTTGTGGGGGTCTGGGGTACTGGTAGGAGTGTTGTGGAGGTCTGGGGTACTGGTAGGAGTGTTGTGGGGGTCTGGGGTACTGGTAGGAGTGTTGTGGGGGTCTGGTACTGGTAGGAGTGTTGTGGGGGTCTGGTACTGGTAGGAGTGTTGTGGGGGTCTGGGGTACTGGTAGGAGTGTTGTGGGGGTCTGGGGTACTGGTAGGAGTGTTGTGGAGGTCTGGGGTACTGGTAGGAGTGTTGTGGGGGTCTGGGGTACTGGTAGGAGTGTTGTGGGGGTCTGGTACTGGTAGGAGTGTTGTGGGGGTCTGGTACTGGTAGGAGTGTTGTGGAGGTCTGGTACTGGTAGGAGTGTTGTGGGGGTCTGGGGTACTGGTAGGAGTGTTGTGGAGGTCTGGGGTACTGGTAGGAGTGCTGTGGGGGTCTGGTACTGGTAGGAGTGTTGTGGGGGTCTGGTACTGGTAGGAGTGTTGTGGAGGTCTGGTACTGGTAGGAGTGTTGTGGGGGTCTGGTACTGGTAGGAGTGTTGTGGGGGTCTGGGGTACTGGTAGGAGTGTTGTGGTGGTCTGGGGTACTGGTAGGAGTGTTGTGGGGGTCTGGGGTACTGGTAGGAGTGTTGTGGGGGTCTGGGGTACTGGTAGGAGTGTTGTGGAGGTCTGGGGTACTGGTAGGAGTGTTGTGGAGGTCTGGGGTACTGGTAGGAGTGTTGTGGGGGTCTGGGGTACTGGTAGGTGTGTTGTGGGGGTCTGGGGTACTGGTAGGAGTGTTGTGGTGGTCTGGGGTACTGGTAGGAGTGTTGTGGTGGTCTGGTACTGGTAGGAGTGTTGTGGGGGTCTGGGGTACTGGTAGGAGTGTTGTGGAGGTCTGGTACTGGTAGGAGTGTTGTGGTGGTCTGGGGTACTGGTAGGAGTGTTGTGGAGGTCTGGTACTGGTAGGAGTGTTGTGGGGGTCTGGGGTACTGGTAGGAGTGTTGTGGAGGTCTGGGGTACTGGTAGGAGTGTTGTGGGGGTCTGGGGTACTGGTAGGAGTGTTATGGTGGTCTGGTACTGGTAGGAGTGTTGTGGGGGTCTGGGGTACTGGTAGGAGTGTTGTGGGGGTCTGGGGTACTGGTAGGAGTGTTGTGGTGGTCTGGGGTACTGGTAGGAGTGTTGTGGGGGTCTGGTACTGGTAGGAGTGTTGTGGGGGTCTGGTACTGGTAGGAGTGTTGTGGGGGTCTGGGGTACTGGTAGGAGTGTTGTGGGGGTCTGGGGTACTGGTAGGAGTGTTGTGGTGGTCTGGGGTACTGGTAGGAGTGTTGTGGGGGTCTGGGGTACTGGTAGGAGTGTTGTGGGGGTCTGGTACTGGTAGGAGTGTTGTGGGGGTCTGGGGTACTGGTAGGAGTGTTGTGGGGGTCTGGGGTACTGGTAGGAGTGTTGTGGGGGTCTGGGGTACTGGTAGGAGTGTTGTGGGGGTCTGGGGTACTGGTAGGAGTGTTGTGGAGGTCTGGGGTACTGGTAGGAGTGTTGTGGTGGTCTGGGGTACTGGTAGGAGTGTTGTGGAGGTCTGGGGTACTGGTAGGAGTGTTGTGGAGGTCTGGGGTACTGGTAGGAGTGTTGTGGGGGTCTGGGGTACTGGTAGGAGTGTTGTGGAGGTCTGGGGTACTGGTAGGAGTGTTGTGGGGGTCTGGGGTACTGGTAGGAGTGTTGTGGTGGTCTGGGGTACTGGTAGGAGTGTTGTGGGGGTCTGGGGTACTGGTAGGAGTGTTGTGGTGGTCTGGGGTACTGGTAGGAGTGTTGTGGGGGTCTGTGGTACTGGTAGGAGTGTTGTGGGGGTCTGGGGTACTGGTAGGAGTGTTGTGGGGGTCTGGGGTACTGGTAGGAGTGTTGTGGTGGTCTGGGGTACTGGTAGGAGTGTTGTGGTGGTCTGGGGTACTGGTAGGAGTGTTGTGGGGGTCTGGGGTACTGTTAGGAGTGTTGTGGTGGTCTGGGGTACTGGTAGGAGTGTTGTGGTGTTGTGGGGGTCTGGGGTACTGGTAGGAGTGTTGTGGAGGTCTGGGGTACTGGTAGGAGTGTTGTGGGGGTCTGGGGTACTGGTAGGAGTGTTGTGGTGGTCTGGGGTACTGGTAGGAGTGTTGTGGAGGTCTGGTACTGGTAGGAGTGTTGTGGAGGTCTGGGGTACTGGTAGGAGTGTTGTGGGGGTCTGGGGTACTGGTAGGAGTGTTGTGGTGGTCTGGTACTGGTAGGAGTGTTGTGGAGGTCTGGTACTGGTAGGAGTGTTGTGGAGGTCTGGGGTACTGGTAGGAGTGTTGTGGGGGTCTGGGGTACTGGTAGGAGTGTTGTGGAGGTCTGGGGTACTGGTAGGAGTGTTGTGGGGGTCTGGTACTGGTAGGAGTGTTGTGGGGGTCTGGGGTACTGGTAGGAGTGTTGTGGAGGTCTGGGGTACTGGTAGGAGTGTTGTGGGGGTCTGGGGTACTGGTAGGAGTGTTGTGGGGGTCTGGGGTACTGGTAGGAGTGTTGTGGAGGTCTGGGGTACTGGTAGGAGTGTTGTGGTGGTCTGGTACTGGTAGGAGTGTTGTGGAGGTCTGGTACTGGTAGGAGTGTTGTGGTGGTCTGGGGTACTGGTAGGAGTGTTGTGGTGGTCTGGGGTACTGGTAGGAGTGTTGTGGAGGTCTGGTACTGGTAGGAGTGTTGTGGTGGTCTGGGGCACTGGTAGGAGTGTTGTGGAGGTCTGGGGTACTGGTAGGAGTGTTGTGGAGGTCTGGGGTACTGGTAGGAGTGTTGTGGAGGTCTGGGGTACTGGTAGGAGTGTTGTGGGGGTCTGGGGTACTGGTAGGAGTGTTGTGGGGGTCTGGGGTACTGGTAGGAGTGTTGTGGCGGTCTGGGGTACTGGTAGGAGTGTTGTGGTGGTCTGGTACTGGTAGGAGTGTTGTGGAGGTCTGGGGTACTGGTAGGAGTGTTGTGGAGGTCTGGTACCGGTAGGAGTGTTGTGGGGGTCTGGGGTACTGGTAGGAGTGTTGTGGGGGTCTGGGGTACTGGTAGGAGTGTTGTGGTGGTCTGGGGTACTGGTAGGAGTGTTGTGGAGGTCTGGTACTGGTAGGAGTGTTGTGGGGGTCTGGGGTACTGGTAGGAGTGTTGTGGAGGTCTGGGGTACTGGTAGGAGTGTTGTGGAGGTCTGGGGTACTGGTAGGAGTGTTGTGGGGGTCTGGGGTACTGGTAGGAGTGTTGTGGAGGTCTGGGTTACTGGTAGGAGTGTTGTGGGGGTCTGGTACTGGTAGGAGTGTTGTGGAGGTCTGGGGTACTGGTAGGAGTGTTGTGGAGGTCTGGGGTACTGGTAGGAGTGTTGTGGAGGTCTGGTACTGGTAGGAGTGTTGTGGTGGTCTGGGGTACTGGTAGGAGTGTTGTGGGGGTCTGGGGTACTGGTAGGAGTGTTGTGGTGGTCTGGTACTGGTAGGAGTGTTGTGGGGGTCTGGGGTACTGGTAGGAGTGTTGTGGTGGTCTGGGGTACTGGTAGGAGTGTTGTGGAGGTCTGGGGTACTGGTAGGAGTGTTGTGGAGGTCTGGTACTGGTAGGAGTGTTGTGGTGGTCTGGGGTACTGGTAGGAGTGTTGTGGGGGTCTGGGGTACTGGTAGGAGTGTTGTGGAGGTCTGGGGTACTGGTAGGAGTGTTGTGGAGGTCTGGTACTGGTAGGAGTGTTGTGGGGGTTTGGGGTACTGGTAGGAGTGTTGTGGGGGTCTGGGGTACTGGTAGGAGTGTTGTGGTGGTCTGGGGTACTGGTAGGAGTGTTGTGGAGGTCTGGGGTACTGGTAGGAGTGTTGTGGGGGTCTGGGGTACTGGTAGGAGTGTTGTGGTGGTCTGGGGTACTGGTAGGAGTGTTGTGGAGGTCTGGTACTGGTAGGAGTGGTGTGGAGGTCTGGGGTACTGGTAGGAGTGTTGTGGGGGTCTGGGGTACTGGTAGGAGTGTTGTGGAGGTCTGGGGTACTGGTAGGAGTGTTGTGGGGGTCTGGTACTGGTAGGAGTGTTGTGGAGGTCTGGGGTACTGGTAGGAGTGTTGTGGGGGTCTGATACTGGTAGGGGTGTTGTGGTGGTCTGGGGTACTGGTAGGAGTGTTGTGGGGGTCTGGGGTACTGGTAGGAGTGTTGTGGGGGTCTGGGGTACTGGTAGGAGTGTTGTGGGGGTCTGGTACTGGTAGGAGTGTTGTGGTGGTCTGGGGTACTGGTAGGAGTGTTGTGGAGGTCTGGGGTACTGGTAGGAGTGTTGTGGGGGTCTGGGGTACTGGTAGGAGTGTTGTGGAGGTCTGGGGTACTGGTAGGAGTGTTGTGGTGGTCTGGGGTACTGGTAGGAGTGTTGTGGTGGTCTGGGGTACTGGTAGGAGTGTTGTGGAGGTCTGGGGTACTGGTAGGAGTGTTGTGGAGGTCTGGGGTACTGGTAGGAGTGTTGTGGAGGTCTGGGGTACTGGTAGGAGTGTTGTGGAGGTCTGGGGTACTGGTAGGAGTGTTGTGGGGGTCTGGGGTACTGGTAGGAGTGTTGTGGGGGTCTGGTACTGGTAGGAGTGTTGTGGGGGTCTGGGGTACTGGTATGCCTTGGATAAGCCCACTGTTCCCAGTGTTCCATGTCCCCCTTGAGTTAACCAGATCTTATCCACCTCATTTTTCTGGTTTTCTGCTCGAAATGACATGCCCACAGTGAATATAGAATATCTTCACAATCACAAGGGCCTTCATAATGATCTTGTTATCAAATGAAAGCTAACACCTGTGGGGTGGCTGTAGAAGTGTCAGAATCAAAATCTATGTTACTGTGTCAGAGTAAATAGAGCTAGAACATTATAAAACATCTCAAATTCAGTCTCCGCCTAAAAAAACAACAGCTTTTACAGTGAATATCACCTTGGAAACCTGATAACCAAGCCCAAATCATCTAGGAATCAGTACTCCAGGGTCTTATTAGTACTTGTGCCAAAGTCGATGCTAGTAATGTGAGCAAATGCAACTTTGTACCTGTTTTAGTACAGGTATGTTTAGGCGGACACCTATATGTTTAGGCCATTTGGAGATATTTTGGCACCATCTTTGACCTTTGACCTTTCTCATGTATCAGATTTGTTTTTAAATCTTTTTTTTGGGGGGGGGGGGGGGGGGGTTTGGGTTGGCCGACCAATGGTATGGAAATTCTGCGTTGAAACCGGACATGACACATTCTCCAGTTGGAGAAAACTGGATGTGACTTAGGCCGTGTTTACCGTCTCGGGAAAAAAATGGTGGCATCGTATAGCATGCAAAGTTCTGAAAAAAATGTGATATCGATGAAGAGAATTGATCGAGGTAAGCTCTTTATATCACTTCGGATCCACCTGTGGGTCCGTTGGCTCCTATGAGGTTTTAAACATGTCTCAATGTTCCATAACCGTTGTATTATTCTGTCTTTTTGTTGCTAGGCTGATTCTATAGCCTAGCTCATAATAAAGAAAAACATGCCGTAAAAACTGTAAAGACTACTACCTGTCCCCGGAATGCTGTAAATGCCTATCTTAATTTTTCTCCAATTACGGTAATAAACAGCATCATTTCAACTTTGGACCTAATTCACACAGACTGCCTTCTGGAGTCCTGCCAGAGTTCCGTTGGGCTACTTGTGCCATAATAGCAATCCATCACAGCAAGTCATGCATTTATTATTGGTAATTTATAAGTCTGGACTGCATTTAAATTAATATATAAAAGAGTGTTTTTCAAGCAAAGGTCTGCTCTCGACATCACTCACTCCAATGAGGACGTATTTAGACAAGACTTTGACTGTTTGAAGAGTCAAGTGCTGCCTATACATCACACCCGACCTGGAGGCAGGCAGGGACATGAGCCGGAGCACATGGAGTTGTGCCTTGACCTTTGAACTTGTGATCACTCTGGCTCTACCAGTCACATTTAAGATGCATGCGCCTCAGGCACGTTGACAAATCATTAACCATGTTAGAACTGGAGGAGGAGGGAGGAGGGGATGGAATGTCCATCCGTACATACACTAGATAATGACCAATGGACTGATAGTGGATATACCATTTATATGCATATGTATTTTATTTATTTATTATTATTTTATTATTTTTTTATTATTATTATAATATGTATCTAATGTATATATATATATATATATATATATATGTATATTATTATCATTATATTTTTCTATTGGCAATAGGTGTTTGGTTGATGGGTGGGTGGGTGGGTGGATACATAGGAAAAAGAAAAAATAGAAGGACCTTCATTCCTTTTTGTGTACCCATAAGTGCTGTACTTCCTTCTAATAAAATGTTGTTTAAAAAAAATAAAAAATAAAATAAAGAGAGGTGGGGGGGGGAGAGTGAATGAATGAGAGGTATGATCGGCGGTGTCATTGGGTGATTGGAGATTAAGCAGGTCACTTGCTCAGGGACGTAAACAAGGTGACTGTATGCCTGAGATGGACCACAGTGAACCGTTGCACACCTGACTAATGATTAATCACTTGATTGATTTATTCGTTGATCCTTTGATTGATTTCCATGAGATCATTGAAATAATAGAAACATATGAAATAGCTTGACGATTGGTTTGTATATCGAGTCCGAACCACCTCCGCTACAATAGCCACGGGGAGACCTAGGTTCAGTATTCTCAGTTGTAGTAAAGTACTGTAGTTATGACAACGTGATTGCCCCCCTGTGATAACGTTTTAATGGGCAAGCTCCATAAAGATGAACGTGTTATATCATGGCTCCTTCTGTGGTAGCCATGGTGACCTCTGAGTAGTATTGTTTTACTACAGAGTATTATGGTTACAGGGAACATGGTCGTATTGTACAGTGTGAGAGGCACGTGCGCAGGGCTGGCTCCTAGTACACTGCCCTTTCCTGGGAACAGTGCCTGGCCTTCCAGGAGACTGTTGCACTGGGAATATGAATGTGTTTCTGGGAATAATGAAGATGATCGAAGGAGACTTGTCTATGATACTTCGGGTTTCTCTGGCTGTCCCTGAGGTTTCAGTTACACACTAAAACAATAGAAAGCTAGATATTTTTGAATTTTACAGTACACCGAGGCTAGACGGCGTTAAAACCTCGGTTCGAGACCATTTACTGTATGATGTTTCACAACAAAAGACGTGAAGCTTTCGCTTATTATAAATCACCTTGGAAACACACATTGATGCAAAATCCATACTGTGAACGTCATGTTCAGAATGATATTTAAGCATTCAGGAGAGGCGCTACAGTGGCCTGTTAGCATGCGTTTAGCATTTATTTACCAATTAAAAATGCATTTGGTATGGATTTGAAGGTGCTATGTAAAGCTACGGCGCTCCTGTAAACAGATTATGGTCCCAGGGGACAGTGTGGTATTGAATGACTAAATACTATGATTTATGATAATGCATAAGAAATGCGGTGCTCCTAGCCTCAGACCCTTAACCCCCACCGGGATTAGAATAGTTACACTTTGTCAATACTTTATATTTCATGGAAACATGAGCTGCTGGGCTCATGGGCGCACCCTTCCCGGTTATGAGTTCTATCTATTTCAACTGTACAGAGTTTCCTTACTGCGTTGGTTCTGTCAAGTCATACTACCACTGAAACCAATAACAGGTAGATACTAGCTAGATACAAGCTAGATACTCTCACTGACTCACCATAACTCCGATCCAATTCAGTACGTTTAGTTAGTGGGAGTTGAACTCACAGCCTTCCTAGAGAAAGCAGCCACTCAGACACACACGCACACACACACGCACGCATAGCACCCATGATCCAAATCCACGGTGAACTTTATAAAATAAAATAAAAAGGAGTATCAAGTTAACCCTGGCCCTCAATGGACTCTCTCATCTCTTAGCTTTAGCGCGCGTGAGCTGCTAGCACACTCTACATGTTAAACAGCACTCGGTGTGTGTGTGAGTGCTCTGTCGAGTGGGAGAGAGGTGTTCGTTAAGGCCTCTCTCATTTGAATTGACAGGTTGAACGCCCCTCAGAGCGCGGGGGAGATTTGGGCCATCACTGGATGTGACAGAGGAGATTAGAGGAGTAATCCTGCCTGTGCGCCTGGGAATCATCCGGTATTCAACCTGCTCTTATTAACTGGTACTAGCTCACAGTCGGCGTAATTAATGAATCTTTTAATTTACTTTACACCCCCTTCGCTTAAGGTTTCTGTATTCATCACTGAAGTCGGACTAAATTTCGCTCTGTTTCATTCTAAGGCCAGGCTAATAGCTGTGGGTTTGCAGGCCTTAAGAATAAGTGGTACTTGTTTTACAATAGGCCTTACCATCAGGAAGACCTCATTAGAAAGGTTTTCCTGGGTGAGTCTAGGGTTGTTCTACTCCTTGCACTCGGGCAGGAAGTACGACAGTGGAGAACAGAGGAGAATTCTTCCTGGAAAGGAAGAAAGAGAGCCACAATAATTTATCGGGACCGATGTTGACGCTTTCTTCAGGGTTTTAGTCAAAACACTAAGGTCAAGTTTCAGTCACATTTTAAACATTTGGTCACACACAACGGTGTAATTGTTATACAATTCTACAATTACAATTCTGTGTGTGTGTGTGTGTGTGTTCCTGTGTGTGTGTGTGTGTGTGTGTGTGTGTGTGTGTGTTCCTGTGTATGTGTGTGTATTTCTGTGTATTTCTGTGTGTGTGTGTTCCTGTGTATGTGTGTGTGTGTGTTCCTGTGTATGTGTGTGTATTTCTGTGTATTTCTGTGTGTGTGTGTTCCTGTGTGTGTGTGTGTGTGTGTGTGTGTGTGTGTGTGTGTGTGTGTGACAACAGCTGGTGAAACTGGGAACAAGGCAGCAACCGACGGACCGTTCTGACTTTTATTCTGAAAAATGTAAATAAAATAACAGTAGGCCTAGTTAGTGTTAGAGTAGTGGGTATTACTCACTGAATCCATTGCGCTGCAATGTTTTGGCTTGACTAGCGAGTGTGTCAATGATTCTCAACAACGCTGACAATTTATTTTTTAAAATCTGAATAAAAGTCCAAACATTTGGATTGGTTGCCTACTTGTTCCCCGGTTTCACCTGCTCCTGTCACGTACCATAGCTGAGGCCAGCGCAGTAATGTCATGCGTGACAGTCTGCCATAGGATAACTCCTACCCTGGACTAGGGGTTGTTGTTCTCTCTCTGCATTGGGGAACCTTTGAGATGTCATTAGATTTTATCGCCCTGTAAAAGGCTCCCGTCAGGGCCTGATGTGCGTGTCATGAGATTACAGCATGGTATTCAGGAGGAGATAAGGAGCAGGCATTACTGGGTGGGGCCGGGATCTGGAACGAAGTGGCTTAGCTAGTAGTGTCCAGTGGGATGAAGGGGAAACTCCGAGGGTTATGATTGTACACCTTCGGTTTCACAATGAGTGGCTAATGGGTACTGGGATATTTGGAGGGATAACCTGGAACGAACTTGGAACCCTATGAGGAACCACACCTAAGCTAATAGCCAATGAGGTCACTGACGATCTACCAATGATGTTATGATGACCAATGATCAGGTTATGATGGAATACGGGCTATGATGACGGGTTGAAGTGGCCTACACTATATACAGTATGTGATCTCCTCTTTCATAATCTAGAGAACATAAAAATTGCTGAGGTGCTGGAACTGAAGAGTATCAATAGAGTGTAAAATAACAGCATCCACCCACTCAAACACTGTGCAAATTGTTTTTGTTTATCGCGAGCTTTCGGTCATAGACCTTCATGCCTGAAGAAGGTCTATGACCGAAAGCTCGCAATAAACCAAGTTATTTTTGCACAGTGTTTGAGTGTGCGGATGCTGTTATTTTATAGTCTAGAGAACATGACAGGAATATGATGTAAGGGGTGGGTGGTTGCCCCACTGATAGCAATGGTCTGAACATCTACTTTATTTTGAAGCTACAGCATGGATTGTATAGGGTCCGTCGCTTTTTTCGAACAAGAACATGTTTTGTTCAGTGTGAACGGTGTCGTCGTGATCTGATGGATCCAGTCCTTAGGCCAGTTAATCTGTTACCTGATTGGTGCGTTGTGGACGTGTGTACCATGTGACCTTCTCGGAGAGGTCGACAGCTGTATTAATGGTTAATGGGAGCTAATGAGTGATGGGTTTCAAGCACCAGAAGAGGATCTATTCGAATAGAGACTGTCCTGAAATAATTAGCTATACGGGTTAGCATTATTCCTTAAGTGTTTTAGACAGTTGAAACATCCTGCGCTATTCCATAGGACATTCCAGAACATTGTTGTGACTGAATAAGGGTTCTTTAGTGACCGAGCGAGGCCTTCTAAACATTTCAACATGCCTTCCATGTCTGGTTCAGCGTCTGAGGGAGTGGCCCCCCCTGTTGCGTGGAGCCCTTTGTGGGATAGAGGAGACAATACCCCCTACCCATCTCCCTGTCATCACCAGAATGTGGACATGGCTATATCACACAAAGCCAATATTGTGGTACACACACACCCCCACGGACACACACACACACACACACACACACACACACACACACAGACGCACACACACACACACACACAGACGCACACACACACACACACACACACACGCACACACACACACACACACACACACATACACACACACACACACAGAGGGGAAGGTCGTGCCCCTGATAGGAGAGCTACGGCTCTCTGGCACCGCGTTGACAGGAGCAATATCCATCAGGCAGGCCCGAGGCCGCCCCACTGTCAGCGTGTGATTGGATTAAAGCGGGTCAGGCGTCGCTGCCAGCTCCGGGAGGACCCCAGGTGCTTCCTGTTTCCTGGCCCTGGAGCCCCTCACGGTACTCTGCCCCACCTACACCCTGGCCTCAAACACCTGCAGCTGGCTGGGTTAAAGGAGCGTTGAGAGAGCTAGGCCTGAAGGACACTACAGCCTATAGGACGTACCGATGAGCTCCAGAAGTCTGGTTGTAGCATTACAGAATTAGTGTAAAGCCAATTCCATTCGAAAAACACTGACACACACACTTATACACACACGATGATGAATATACCGAGCTTTAAAGATTTCGATACCCATCTCCCTTCCCCCAGAGTAGAACATCCAGATTAGATTAATATACATCCATATTAAAATATGATTAGATTAATAATTTTCCAATTAGTCTGTAAGTGATATTGATTGTCTACACAGAAATGCATTTTTTTTTCTTCATCTTAACTAAATGCACATTTCAGAGGAGATTGGTTACTGTGTGTGTGTGTGTGTGTGTGTGTGTGTGTGTGTGTGTGTGAGTGTGTGTGTGTGTGTGTGTGTGTGTGGGTGCGTGCGTGCGTGCGTGTGCGTGCCTGCATGTGTGTGTGTGTGTGTGCGCACATGTGTGAGTGTGTGTCTGAGTCTGTGTCTATGTCTCTGTGTGTGTGGGTGTGTGTGTGTGTGTGTGTGTGTGTGTGTGTGTGTGTGACGCAGAACAATAAATGGATGGAGGCTAGAGAGTTTTTACATAGTAATAACCATATTCACTAAAATCAATAGCCAGGGAGAGGAGGCAATAATGCAGGGTAACTGCAGGAAATGAAATCACAAAGAGGGAGAGAGAGGGCAGGTGGATGAAATAAGACGATTTGTATTGAAGTGATGGCATTTCATTACAGAGAGACCAAGTGAGTTTTGGCCTGTAACATTACGTTTTAAAACAGATTATAGAGCCCACATTTACCTACACTAGCTCGTCCTCGAAGATGAAAATTTATCAAATTGCTTTTGGAAAACAAAGACATTTACAACCAGGTTTTTACAATCAGGCTACACAGCCTTGTACTAGATAATGGTCAATGGACTGACTTATATAGCGCCTTATTCCAAAGTGCTTTACAATGGCCTCTCATTCACCCATTCACACACACGTTCACACACCAATGGCGGCAAGCTACCATGCAAGGCGCCGGCCCGCTCATTGGGCGCAATTTCAGGTTCAGTGTCTTGCCAAAGAACACCTTGACATGTGGCCCACCAGGGTTTGAACCACCGATCTGCTGACCTTGTGATCATTAGATGCCGGCTCTACCTCCTGCGCCACAGCCGCCCCAAATGTGTTCAAACCTAAACCATAAAGAGAGACAGGTGAAGCCCACAGCCGGGACAGGACAGGACCCAGGTAGGGTAGCAGGGGGGGGGGTGGCGGGTAGTCCTGGACCCCTAGCCTGCTCACCCATGCTGACATGGTTTCTCTCTTGCTGTTTACCCCTCTCTCTCTCATCTCTTCCTCTGCCTCCCTCTCTTCATCCCTTCCCCCCCTAAACTTCCATCTCTCTACTTTCTCCATCTCTTCTCACCCCCCCATCCCCGCCCTCTGTAACCTCAATCCCTTTACCCCCCTTCACCTACTCTTCCCACCCCCCCCATCCCCCTCCTCTTGCCCTCTCCCCCCCCCAGCCCCTCCTCCCGATCTTAATTAAAAACCCACTGCACACACACACTCCCCCCCCTTTCCCGGCTCCGACCCCTGTGCGGCGGGATTATGGGATTACAGCCGCCAGGTCCGCTCCTGTGAAAAGCCCTCCGCAGCGAACCAGCGTGGGCCGGCAGCCCCGTGGCACTCCGGGAATTCTCTCCGGAATTCTTCAGCAGGGACTAAAAGGAGCCCCGGCTTTTGTGAGGTGACCAGCGGGACGCTCACTTTCCCGGCAGTCGCCCATGTTTCCATATTTCGGCCCCCGCCACAGAGGAGAGAGACAGAGAGAGCACTTGCATAAAATGATTAGCCACGTATTCATTGGGTCGGAATTCCATTAAGTCGGAATGCCCAAATTACCCCCCCCCGAAAGAGGCACGCGGGGTGTGTGGAGTTTGTTGTTCACCCCCCCCTTTAGTGTGGCAGAATTAATAAGACTATTACCCAACAATTACCGCTCTGCGCTTACACCCAGGATTCATTTCAGTGGAAATCCGATGCCACTAATTAAAACTGTTGCCATCGCTCTGGCCTGCAGAGTGATCGTCTCAGAAGATGCATTCCTCACCGAATTACAAAGGCAATTTTATGGGTTGGAAAACTGAGAGCAATTATTTTAACGAGCATAAAGCATTTTCTATCGAGCAGTGGGTCCCGGCTGATCTAATATTAGCGTTCCTACTATAAGCAGAATAAGAAGAGAAGAGTGAAGGCGGTGGCGCGGAGGGAAAATGAGCCTCTTTTCCCTGAGAGGCTGTAAACTAGGGGAGGTGTCGCCCTCCCGCTGCCTCTCTCTGTGTGGCCTGAGACTGTCTGGCCCTGGCCCATACAACAGCCCTGTTTACAGGACACACACACACACACACATACTCAAATACACACACACACACACACACACACAGGAACACACACATACACACACACAGAAATACACAGAAATACATACACATTAACACACACACACACACACAGGAACACAAACCACACACACACACACACACAGGAACACAAACCACACACACACACAGGAACACACACACACAGACATACACACACACATACACAGGAACACACACACACACACACACACAGACATACACACACACATACACACACACACACAGAAATAGACACACATACATAGGAACACACACACACACAGAAATACACACACATACACAGGAACACACACACACACACACACACACACAGGAACAAACACACGCACACACATACACAGGAACACAAACCACACACACACACACACACAGGAACACACACACACACAGACATACACAGGAACACACACACACACACACACACACACACACATACACACACACACACACAGACATACACAGGAACACACACACACGCACACACACATACACACACACACACACACAGACATACACAGGAACACACACACACACACACACACACAGACATACACAGGAACACACACGCACACACATACACAGGAACACAAACCACACACTCACACACACATAGGCTGAGATTTGAGGTCAAGGTTGATTCACCTTGTATTTGTCTGTGTATTTTACTGGTTATCCCTGAGTTATATTAGATAAGAATTAGTAATGTGTGACTAATTTCCACTGGGGAAATAACTAATAACACATATTTAATGATTGGTTCTCTTTTTAACCTCGGTCCAATACTGGTTAAAGATTACAAATGGTAATACTCTGGGAAAAATACTATGGCTGTAAGTGAATGAGAGAACATTGTACCATGTACTTTAGAGGTTATAGTATTTACAGGGAAGGATAGCAGCCCTGTGTGTCTGTGTGTGTGTGTGTGTGTGTGTGTGTGTGTGTGTGTTCCTGTGTGTGTGTGGTTTGTGTTCCTGTGTGTGTGTGTGTGTGTGTGTGTGTGTGTGTGTGTGTTCCTGTGTGTGTGTGTGTGTGTGTGTGTGGTTTGTGTTCCTGTGTTTGTGTGTGTGTGTGTGTGTGTGTGTGTGTGTGTGTGTGTGTGTGCGTGTGTGTGCGCGCGCATGCATGCTTGCATGAATGTGTGTGTCCTCTATGTCTATAATTGCCCTGGCATTAACAACCAGTGTCTATAATTCCCCGCTGCAATTAAACGCGTTCTGACACTTGGGATCTCCCCAAACTTATCATTACTGATGTGCAAATTACACACATACCTCTGACATGCTCCCCAATTAGTCACTTTGTATTCTTAATTAAGGGGCATTAATCTTGTGTGCGTGTGTCTCTGGGAGTTACAGGCCCGGAGACTGGCAGCACCATAGGATCAGATGAAACGAGAGAGAGGCAGGGGGGCCCAGAACCATGGCACGCTGGTATGTGCTCCTTTGGCCCAGGGACTGGCACAGGCCATGCTCGACTGCACACAGAGAAAAGAGGGCAGAGAAAAGCGCACTCCGAAGACTAGCCAGGTTTGCAGCGTGGTAATCATAGAGGGCAAGCGTTGTTATCGTTTCTTGTTCAGGAATAGTATCGAACATGCCAAAGCTTCATTGAGACCGCTTCGCTAGGTAATACTTGTGTATACTGTATGACATGGCAACGACTTCATTGAGCACCAGGGGAAAAAAGCTACATGCGAAACAAAGCGGACGAAAGATCAAAATCACACCTCACAGGTGGCACTCTGACTCCTCGACCAGAGGGTTCCAGCGACGAAGCCGTCCCTTCCTCAAGAACGGATCGGGGCTAATCGTTCTGGCTCCCCCCCCCCCCTTCCACACGTATTCATCATCTCAGCGCTCGTGTCCGATCCAGCGGTGTCCTTTCATCCTCCATTATATTCCTCATTAGCCCGCTCCCCCCCCCCCCCTGTTTCAAGCTGCTCAGCGGTCCAAATGTCCTCAGCACGGCGCCGCGGATGTCTCCGACCCAGGTGACCCAGGCCAATGCAACAACATGTACAGGACATGACAGACCCCCTTTCTCTCCGGGGGGGGGGACATCGACTCGTACTCTTAGTGGAACTACTGTAATCATTGGTGACACGCGGTACGATACAGTAAGTGCTTATAAGCCGTGATTGATGATTTATAGCAGTGGGATACATCTGTTTTATTAAGGGGGTGTCATGTTCACGCTGCGATTCCTGATAGTGTCAAATGTAAATTCGCTGGTTCTCAACACACACACAACAACAACAACAACAACAACAACAACAACAACCACAACAACTACAACCACCACAACAACAAGATACTGTGTCGTCCTGCGTCGAGGGTGAGCAGATACACATGTAGCGTAATATGGACCATGGGAAAGAAATATGTAACGAGCTGTTTATCTGACTATGTCCTCAGTCTCCTGCACATCTGGCCCCTAAATTACAATGGCTGAAAACAAGGGGGAATTTACGGCCGTCCTGACAGGGTTTCAGACTGGGCACGCAGCCCAGCCCCCCCCCCCCCCCTCCCTTCCCCTCCCCGCCCCCCCATCCCAGCCCAGCACAGCCCTTACACATGGGGGCCATTATTTGTAAAGTAGCTGCGGTGGCACCAGGGAATGATTTGAGAGGCGCGCGTGTGCGCTGGAACATGCGGCCCTGAGTGTGTTTACTCTCTCTTATCACATCCACACATCGCTAGTAAGTGGCGGGGGAGAGAGCGTACCGTAGCGAGGTGGAGATAGGGGCGGGGGGTGGGGGTGGGGGCTGCGGGGGGGGGGTGTAGATTACCGCACTACTTGAACCCAAACTCTCCGCCTGGCGCCCTCCGGCTCTCCTCGCTCCTCAAAGGCAGATTATCTTTTAGGAGTATTGTATAACACTTGAGTGAAATGTTCACACACACATCTTTATCTCTCCTATGCTGTTTGCCAGCGCGACACCGCTATATATAGTCACTGTAGGAGTGGATAGAGCACACTCCAGCAGTGTTCCAGGGCCAGACAGACAGACAGGACATTATTAGTGGTGCACGGCTGCAATGGAGCATGGCAGGCAACTTTGTTGATGCTCAAGGCCCCTCCAGGAGAGTGGTGAGGAGAGTTTCGGGGACACCACGGGTAGACAGAAAAGACAGAGGGGGGGGGAGTGACAGAGAGAAAAAAGAAAGAGAGGAGAGGAGGTGGAGGGAAAATAAATGGATGAGTTATGGAAAGACCAGAAGAGGAAATGAAAGCAGAGACAAGTGGAGGAGGAGGAGGAGAGAGAGAGAGAGAGAGAGAGAGAGAGAGAGAGAGAGAGAGAGAGAGAGAGAGAGAGAGAGAGAGAGAGAGAGAGAGAAAGAGAGAGACAGAGACAGCGAGATTGGGGTAATGTGGAGTTGGGGTAATCTCCCTGGCCCGTGGCCCCGCAGTAAAGCCTCTGGTTGGCCGTGGGTCTGGGTTGTAGACGGGCCGTCTCCACGTAGCGCTGGGCGAATTAGACTGTGGTTCCTTCCAGCCTCCCGGCCAGCTCCGGCAACGTGCTAAACCCAGACGTGACTTATGGCTACCCACGGGGGCTTAGGCCTAAAGACCCAGGACTTACACCACAGAGAGGGAGAGAAAGGAAGAAAGAGAGAGAGAGAGAGAGAGAGAGGCAGAGACACAAACACAAGGAGAGAAGTAGAGAAACAGAAAAAAGCGAGGCCCTTTTATAAAGGACAGTGTTTACAGCAGTGACGTGACAAAACATGCAGGGGGAGGGGGGAGGGGATACCACAGGGGGAGGGGGGAGCCCTATTCCGGCATTCCTCTCCACTGTCCACCAAGCTAGTCGACGACAGACAGGGGTTGGACGCCAAAGGACACGCTTCTGCCCTGTCACGGCTCGGCCACCGTCACGGCAACGGACCAAGTGGTCAGGAGGGACCCGCAGAGGAGACAGATGCTCTCAATCAGGTCCTCCTGACCGCGGCTGTAAGGGATATTCCCACACAGGATAGCGATGAGCACCAGCGGTCAGGGAGAGAAGCTGCTTTTAGCATCATGGTCGTTTCATAACGGAATCTATGCCATTCCCGGTCTTCCCATATAGAGGGTTGAGTTTCGTCCCCCTCAAGAGGGAAATGATGAGCTGTTCTAGGAAAAAGGCAAATGAGGAATAGCGATGGGGCCGTAATACCACGCGTATTATTAATACGCCACAATAACACAATGTTATGGCATCGCAAATAAGAGGACCAAGTGAATGAGATTATTCGAAAGACAAAGCCCTCCACGGATCGAGTATCACCACTTACCCCTTTGAAGTAAATAATTCACCGACCATTTACATTTAGAATTGGCACTTGTTACAAGGTTGTCTTTATGTGAACGCACTTCAGAATGACTTTGACAGTCACCTCCCCTTGTTGGAACAAGTTACGATTATTTAATTGCACAATGCCTCCAAACCACATCACTCAAATGCACTTACATGTAATTTGATACGAGCCTCCTTGGCTGGTTGGAACTGCCATTCATATCAGAGTGGTTGGTGTGTGTGTGTGCTTAATAAGATTCTGTTTGTGCACCTCGCTTTTGCAGATTGCCTGCATATCTGGTTGTAGTCACGTATGAAGTCAAGCCCTTCATTGATAACACGTCCGCCGCTGATAGCATCTCTAAACAAGATAGAACACGTTCTGCTACGTTCCGTACCGCAATCTACCACCTTTAATACGACAGGACATAAGTGAAATGTCAACGATATGTTGAATGAACTGCCAGATAGAAAATACATATGATAGGGTGGGAGAGGACTTGTGTGCACGTGTCATTGTAGACGGTGTACATCGGGATGTTATATATGACCCGACGCCTTATGCTCCTTGCGTTAATGTTAATAAGGTAAACACATCAATTCACCCTCGACCCCACTCCTCCCCCGCAGAGCCCCAGCACATTCATTAGTCCTGCTCCTTCATAGTCTAAATATTTACCGTCTCTAACTGAATTTACTGTTTAATTTGCTGCATGGAGTCATTTATCGACCGGGAAAGCCTTATTAGTGATGGCCGTCCACAGACCCAAGCCCGTCCAGCCTTTTTATTCTTTATCCTATGATCAGCAGGGTCCTGTGAGAGACAGATGGGCCCGTCAGTCCAGCTGCAGGGGGCTAAATAACGCCACACACACACACGCTCACACACACACGCACACAGGCACACGCACACGCGCACACACACACATGCACACTCGCACGCACACACACACACACACACACACATGAACACAAGCACACACAGACATACACACAGACACACACACACACACACAGACACACACACTTACACACACAAGCACACACACAAACAAAACACGCACAACCCAATCCTTCCCTTTCTCGCAAATCATTCGACCGCTTGACTTATCATTGGTCCGATTTAACAAGCCTGCCCGCTACAGTCAATTAATGATGATGTCAACTGCTTTGCAAGGACCGTGGAGGCCCGTGTTACTGTATCAAGCATGTCCGCATTATAACCCCCTAACATTGTGCCTTGCCTGTAACCTCCATGCAATCTCCTGTTGAATCAGTCCATGAGGAACATACATTAAACAGGCTTGCGTCTGGAGGTAATTCAGCATCCAGAGATCACCTCAGCTACCACTGTCAGACGTGTAATTTGATTGGCCTCGGTCAGCCCTGAGCTGCCAGGGAGACCTCTCCCTCCTTCCTGTTTAGATTTCCAAACGTCTCATTTATCCCGGATCATTTATACAGCTCCTCTATCCCAATTTTATTGGCTCTCATCAGTCTTGTTTAAAGCAGCCATGCAGAAGAGATGGGGTTGCTGGGGGGGAAATTGCCCTAGTTTGATAATGAGGCCCGCTAGGGGTGGTGGTGGTGGTGGTGGCAGTGGTGGTGGTGGGTGGAGGGTGGTGGTGGTGGGTGGAGGGTGCGCCTGGAAAGAAGGAGTGAATAATTAAAGTGTACAGGTGATTCATTGGGAAGGGGAGGCGATGTGTGAGTTTGTGAGAACGCAGCAGAGAGGACGGGGCTTAATTGCACGCGTTGGCTGAAGCTGAAATGGATTGTTCCTAATGGGGAGGCTGTCTTGACAGAGGGCTTGCTGTGAAGATGGGACTTACTGTACCTACTATATGGGTGGTGGGGGCCTCTGGAGTGTGTGTGTGTGTGTGTGTGTGTGTGTGTGTGTGTGTGTGTTTGCATGCGTGTGTGGTGTGTGTGCATGCGTGTACAATTTAAGAAATAAATAAATACAATCTGTCTTTTTTAGACAACAAATACGACCCAGCTATATTGTCGATGGGGGTCATGGTGAAATCCAAATAGGAGCCATCTTAATAGAAGCACCATCTTAATAGAGGCCTCTCTGATAGGATGGGTTCACTGGCCCTCTCTGTGTTGTTTATCATGTGACGGTCCTATTAAACGCCCAACCAGGCGAAGAGTCCATATTAAACATTAACATCAGGCCAGCAGAGCTCACTGATAGTAATTGCTCTCCTCAATGTTCTCTTTACAATACATTTAGGCTCTTTACTAAAGACCTGTTCTGCCTGACTACCCTGGAATTGTTTTTCTCTCTCTCTCTCTCTCTCTCTCTCTCTCTCTCTCTCTGTGTGGGAAAAGAAAACAAGTGAGGAGGAATGTTCTAGCATGTTCTGAATGTGTGTCCTCTCTGACTCTTTGTGTTCTGAATGTGTGTCCTCTCTGACTCTTTGTCATTCATAGGGAAGATGTAACCTCCTGAACATCATCATTTTCCAATCTAGGGCCCGTATGACGAGGGAGGGATGTCTGGATCTTGAACTTAATTGGCTAGTTCAAGTCCTTGACTTCACCGCTTGAATGTTTCTGGTATCATTAATGTCCTTTCTGTCCCATGTCTTCTTCGGCTGACGAATAGTTGTCGTCTTGTGACCGCGGTGTGCATGGCGATGGTCTTGTAAATCGCCACTTAAGAACTATCCCGAGAGAGAGAGCTGTGTGTCTGCATTGTGCACAGCCGCAGCTTGGAGCATTCATCCTGTGATATGGTACAACTGTCTATCCCCGCCCCCCCCCCCCCCGCCTTGTCTCTTCACCAGAATCACCACACCATCTATTACTGCATTTACTGGTTCTCTAAATCAATTCATCTGCAGTTCGTTCATGGTTTGCATATTTATTGAACTCAAACTCAGTGAACTTTCATAAGAGCGTGGCCCGTTTTTTCAAACCCCACCCCGCCCCACCCTTACGATGATTTGATTGAATATGTCAAGACCATGTAAACAAGGCCTATAGTTAGAATACATTGGAATCATAGTTGTTTATTAGGAACCTCATTTCTAAATAGTCCCAGGCCATAGTCCCAGCCCATAGTCCCAGCCCCATTCCAGTGTGTCCCAGTCTCTAAAATAACACCCAAGTGATGGAGTTCCAATGGGACTAAAAAGCAGAGGTTATCTTAAACGAGCCATATGAAGGCATGGATTTACAGTGTTTCATCCCCTTTTTTCAAACAGACTATACGGCAGAGCCCGGACTCAATCCAGGGGAGTCCACAGCCCGTTTTCTCTGTTTGTCCAAAGTGGATCCACACGGGGTCCTGGGGTATCGCCACATTAACGCATAGCAGCTATAACAGCTCTGCCACTGACTGGAATTGTTACTTTCACAGAGAAGATTCCTGCTCTCTACTCCATGTTCACACTGAAACCTCTCTACACACAGAGAATATACTGTCCATCCAGTTCTGTGTATTTTTTAAATAATGATTTAGCCATAAATATTGGTCTTTCTCAGGGGGGGATGGGGACGGAAAAAGAAGATTTGGATTTCAAACCTCACATTTTCTGGTAAGCTTTGTCCAGCCCTCGCCCGTCCCAGGCCCCTACCTTGGTTCCCTCTTTATGGGATGATCTGGCATCTGATGATCTGGCATCCCATAAAGAAGCTGTTGTTCTAGACGTGTCTGGTTGATAGTCTTGGAACATTAACACCAAGAAAAACATTTCCCCGTATTTTCTCTCTCAAACGCCCCTATTCATCCACCGTAAACATGCTCTGATCTTTACACGATTCATTACGAAAAAACAGTTTTTTTTTTCTTTCGGCTGTGAAAAATAATAACTACTTACATCTTAGGAGGGCAGCTTGCACCACTATTTGTGCATTTAGCTTTGAATAATTAATTTCTGAGGCTGAAATTATTTTGCTATTCATGACCTTGATAGTGTGTGCATTAAAGAAGGGGGGGGGGGGGGGGTGAGCGGAATTAAACGTGAAATGATATGCGAGCGGAGAAACATGTTGACACCCCTGAGCAAACAAACGAGTTCTGCAAGCAGAGAAGGGATTACCATATCTCCACTTAACTTATTTTATCCTGTGAGAATCATCAATATTAAACGGTAAGGAGAGGGGGGGGGGGGGGGAGTGCTGAGGTGGTCTTTTAGCAGCCGGGTGAACCACTGTGTTTAAGGAGAGAGATAAATGAAAGAGCCCCGTGGAATCCACGAAGAAAGTAAACGCTGTCTTTTTATCTTTTCCCCCTTCTCACACAACGTGGTCTCTCTCTCTCTCTCCCTCCCGTTTAGAAATAATTGAACACGTCTCTGTGTCACATCAATTCCTCCCTCCCTCGCTCCCTCTTTCATGTGGGCGAACCCGTTTTTGATCGCTGACACGTTCGCGTGCCCTGTCTTGTTGATACTATTTGTTTGTCCGTGCAGAGGGAAAAAAGGAGACGTAAATATTGACTAGACGCTTTTTTCTTTTTACATATTTACAGACCGACTATTGTTGTCGGTTAATGTCATCAGGGCCAGATTCTGCAGCGAGATGCAATTCTGACCTTAATGACTGTAATGGTAAGTGAGGAGTGACCTGTGTTTGTGTGCCTTTGGGCTAAAACACGGGGAGAATGTGCTGCGTTGGCCTGTCTTGTCCGTGTCTGCAGTATGGAGGTGGAGACAGGGCCTGAGGGCTATCACCATCAGCACGTCGGGCTCTCTGTCAGGTAAAGGACACCGGAGTAGCGTCAGGGTACTGCTGAAACATGAACTTTATTTACGCTCATCTGACCTGTCACTCAACCCCCCCGGAGCGCTGGGTACACGCGACATTAGAATTAGAACACCAAACGAAGTTCGGGATGAACGTTGTCATTAAAACAGGGAGAACTGAGAATACAGTGAATAGTGGTGTGTGTGTGTGTGTGTGTGTGTGTGTGTGTGTGTGTGTGTGTGTGTGCGCTTGTGTTTGTGTTTGTGTGCGTGTCCGTGTGTGTGTGTGTGTTCTCCCCTGTGAAGATACTGTACAACACAATGGTCCTACACACATCTGGTCACCCTGAGGCCCCTGGAGAGGTGCCAGTGAGGGCCGACGGGGACCCAGGAGGGGGCTCCCACCCCCCCCGTCAAAACCCAGCCCACCACCCAGCTGATACTAGTTATCGATATTTTAATGGCCGTCATTAAAGTTTTAAAAGGCTGCGATTAGGCACGGAAACAAAGGAGATCCTTCATGATGTGAGGTCACGTGGGGCTGTAAAAGATCCCTTTAAACAGGTTTATTTAACAGTATAAAAGTGGCCCGGGTGTAGGAGCTGTGGGGGACCAGCCAGGCAGGCAGAGGAGGGAGCTTCTGTGCTGGAAGCCCACTGCCAGCTCCACCAGGATCCAGCCACATACACCACCAACCTAGGAAGGACAGGGACTTTCAATAGAAATAAATAAAATAAAATGGACTGCACTTATATAGCGCCTTATTCCAAAGCGGTTTACAATGGCCTCTCATTCACCCATTCACACACACATTCACACACTGATGAATGTGTGAATGTGAATTCAAGCTACCATGCAAGGCGCCGGCCCGCTCATTGGGAGCAATTTGGGTTAAGTGTCTTGCTCAAGGACACTTTGACATGTGGCCAGCCGAACCATCTCTCGAACCGCCGATCTGCCGACCTTGCGATCATTAGACACCGGCTCTACCTCCTAGGCAAACAGACGCCCTAAAAAAGAAAATGTAGGCCCAAGTAATTTCATGATAATGGACCGTGTAGAGACTGTCACAGATTATACCATGTGTACTAGCTTTAGACCCACCGGGGGAGAATGGTGGAGGAAGAAATCGGAGGACGGGCTGATTGAATGGAAGGAGGAACAGGGTTTGACGCCATACGTCATTCTGGTCCATGCATTACACAAGTCCTGTCTACCTCCACCAGACTCCACCCTTCTACCTCCTCCAACCCCTCCACCAGCCTCCACCAGCCTCTACCCTTCTACCTCCACCAGCCCCTCCACCAGCCTCCACCAGCCTCCACCCTTCTACCTCCACCAGTCTCCACCAGCCTCCACCCTTCTACCTCCACCAGCCCCTCCAACAGCCTCTACCCCTCTACCTCCACCAGCCTCCACCCTTCTACCTCCACCAGCCCCTCCACCAGCCTCTACCCTTCTACCTCCACCAGCCTCCACCAGCCTCCACCCTTCTACCTCCACCAGCCCCTCCAACAGCCTCCCCCCTTCTACCTCCACCAGCCCCTCCACCCTTCTACCTCCACCAGCCTCTACTGCTCTGCTCTCAGCTCCCAGGCTGAACCATTGTGGGTGTCAATCTCTGGTCTAACTATCGAAGCATTTCAACCTCAACCCCAAACCCCTGACCTTCTGGTCTTTGGTGAGTTGAGTTCACGGCCCGCTCTCTGACAGCGGTCCAAGCTGAGAGCACTGACCCGACTCCCCCTGTCCGTCTCCATGGCAGGGAACGGAGGACGCTGGCTGGCTGGCTCCAGCTTTGGCAATTAGGCTATTTTTGGGTCCCTTTCGTCTGGCTTCTGATGGTAAACATGTGTGTATTGTTGCTGAGAGTGAGTGGGCCAAGGCTGGCATGGATGCCGTGGGGCGGTGGGGGTGGGGGCGAGGGGGGAGCTCTTCCCTGTCTTGTTGTTCACGTCCGCTGACCACCGCCATGACAGGGAAGCCACAATGATGAGGAAGCCCAGAGATGCGGTCGTTGTAACGAAAGCATGAAACAAACAGCCTCTCCTCTCTCGGTCCCTTCCTCCTCTCACCCTCTCTCTATTCCTCTCTCTCTCTCTCTCTCTCCCTGGTTGTCTCTCTGCCTCTCTCTCCTCCCCCCCCCTCTCTCTCTCTCTCCTCCCTCGTTCATGTCCTCTGGTGCCTTGGTTGAAACCCTGGAGGCCATGTGTACTCAGGGACCGATCAACAAGGGCCACGTAAGGTTGCTGTGAAAGAGGAGATTTAAAACCAAACAACAAGAATGACAATGCTGTCTGTTACTGTAATACAGTGACAATGGGCTCCATAGAACTTTGGAAGGCCCCGTTTTTAGTAACGCTGTGATTAAAGTCTTTAGGGACGGTTGCGGAAAAGAATTGTGTGTTTCTTTATTTCCTCTGTAAGAACCAGGTCAGTTCCCCCCAGATAACCTCGATGTAAGCACTGATTCTATCAGAGTGGGGAAGAGGTAAAAATAGGTGTGTGTGTGTGTGTGTGTGTGTGTGTGTGTGTGTGTGTGTGTGTGCGTGTGTTACCGGGTGTGCTTGGGCCCCTAGACATTCTTTTAAAAGGCTATGGGGACTTTCCACCTAACAATGAGGATGAGAGTAGTTGTACACACACACACACACACACACACACTCACGCATGCACGCACACACACATACACGCACACACACACGCACACACACACACCTATTCAATCCATACATATGGTACCTTTGATGACATACATAAACACGTTCCACTTTTCACTGTAAAGGAACTGGGCAAATTAATCTGCCGATGATTTACTACCTTTCCTCAACTAATATGTGCAGTGAGAGAAAGTTGATATCGGAAAAGCACATTTCTCACAATTTACTACACACTGTCTGCCTTCATGTCGGATTCTGCTGCGAAGGCCTTTTTCTCTCGCCAGTCTACAATTTACATAAAAGCGTTTATTTCATCATCGCACTGTAAATTAAGATATATTAGGCTCTATTAGGAGCTATGGGCACTTCCACTCTTTAAGAGCCAGTATAGACGGAAAAAATTAAGCGGTATTGTAATTCAATTTTCTACTTATTCATTAAATGTATTTTAACTGCTCAAAAGTCATTTTGGTTTGTGCTTTTATGGCCTTCCCCTCTCCCCGTGCCAACGGATCCCCGTGTGAGACGCAGGGCCCGGGTTCCACGCCAGCGTCTACAGCGAGCTGGGTCTGCAGCACGCCACTCTCTCTCTCTCTCCCCCCTCACTCTCTTCCTCCACCTCCTCCGCCTCACCTTCTCCCCTCTCCTTTTCCCTTTCTGCCTCTCTCTCTCTCTCTCTCTCTCTCGTTCTCTCTCTCTCAAAACCGTCCTCCCCCTTTCCATCGCTGAGAGAATTCCCACTCTCTCTCTCTGTCTCTCTCTCCCGCTCTCCTTCTCTCTACCCCATCTCTTCCTCCTTATTCTCCTTCTTCTCTCTCCCCGCCTCACACATTAATTGCACGGTACCCTGTACACCACGACCATTCCTGGGGGAGGTACTACCCCGAATAGCCGGCCTTGGAGGTCGGATCCTCGGACCGGCGGGCGTCCTATTTGGCCCGCTGATGCTGGAAAAGCCGAGTGGGCGACCGCATAACGACCAGTGTCTGAGGGCCTGGCTAATTCCTCATGTTGAAACAGGGCTAGCGCCTGCCGGATGACTCCTCGGTCCAGACTGCTGGGCCTAATGCAGGGGTTGACGGAGCCCTGAGGGGCTCGTAAAATACCTCCCGGGATCCCCCCTTTACTGGCCCTACGTCTCCTACTCTATGTACCTTTACTGGCTCTATGTCTCCTACTCTATGTACAGGAGGGTATACGCTACGTCATGCAAATTAAGTAGCAAAGTCAATGGAATTCATGTGAAAGCACAATAAAATAAAATAAAAAGTGATATAGTACTGATCATTTGTTCAATATTGAAGAGGTACTGTATACAGTACATTATCTGTAAAGTGTGATTTATGGCTTGCATAAAATAATAATAATAATAATAATAATAACAACCTAACATGTGTCACAACACAGGGAGTGTCAGAGAGGTGCGCTAATCTAACCAGGGTATGTTCTATATCGTGGAGCTCCGCCCCATAGGGGAGCTCTGCTCCTATTGGTTTACCCGCTACCTAAAGTAGCCAATGACTGAATTTTTCAATGCCTGCGCCCGCCTGGGGTGCTATATAAAGGGGTGTACTTCGCTACCTCATTCTCCCAAAAAGTTCAGCACGGGTTTATATCTGAAGACTGAGAAGGACGACTACTAAGACTGGAGAACCCGCCAGACTTTTCCCTTCAAGA
The DNA here is from genome assembly GCF_963989245.1 of Nansenia antarctica. Lineage (NCBI taxonomy): Eukaryota > Metazoa > Chordata > Actinopteri > Argentiniformes > Microstomatidae > Nansenia > Nansenia antarctica. Next base: position 72,959,451 of record NC_137674.1, read on the forward strand.
TATGGATCGTCCGCCGCCTATGGAGAAGTTCCTCCGGGACGCCTGCCGCTGCGACTTCCGAGCAGCGGAGGAGACTTTTCCCTTCAGCGATGGATCGTCCGCCGCCGACCACGAAGAAGTTCCTCCGGGACACCTGCCGCTGCGATTTCCTAGCAGCGGAGGACAAGCACGACTTCTGCCACGTCTGCCTCGGCCCCGAACATGCCGAGGCGGCGTTGGTCGCCTCCCCCAGCTGCCTCCCCTTCCACCTCCTTTCCGTCGCGGAAAGGCGAAAGGGGATGGCCTGGATCAAGGAGAGAGTTTTTTCCCCTGGCGGGCGCTATCTCGGGGATGCTATCCGACTCGAATAGCTCTGCCGATGATGCGTCCGGACAGGCCCCAGAGCGGCGTTCTGGGCAGGCACCTCCCCAAGTAGGGATGGTCCCGCCCGCTCAGCCGGCCCTGACACCACGCCGCCCTCACCCAGCTGAGTGGTCGGTGCCGGTGTCAGAATCAGAAAGCTCTGATGAGCTCGGTGCGCAGGCGGCGGCGAATAACATCGCCGTGTTTAACGCCGCCATTGCGAAGATCGCCACAGACCGACCCAACGGTCTGTCTGCAGCGGAGGCGGAGTTTCTGAGCAAACTCAGTGCCGCGACGACACGAGGCGTTATTACATCAAAAACCCCTCCATGTCTATCAAGACCTGGCCCAGCTCATGAGCGTGCGGCCGGTTCTTTGATTATCAGGCATAATAAACCTGCGTCAATAAAGAGCATTGTTACACATAACAAACACTCTTTACAGACGGTAAGTCAGACGGTAAATCCCTAAGGAGGATTTCCCATGGTATCTACCGGAGCGGAGACCCACCTGCCTTGTCAGAGTGTGGTCGAATCGCTACCGGTTAGAAACGAAGCGGAGACTAGCCCAGCTTACCGGCGTGTGGCCAGCTCTCTGCCTAGCGGACTTACCCCTATCACGACACGAGGCGGTATTTACATCAAAAACCCCTCCATGTCTATTCAAGACCTGGCCCAGCTCATGAGCGTGCGGCCGGTTCTTTGATTATCAGGCATAATAAACCTGCGTCAATAAAGAGCATTGTTACACATAACAAACACTCTTTACAGACGGTAAGTCAGACGGTAAATCCCTAAGGAGGATTTTCCATGGTATCTACCAGAGCGGAGACCCACCTGCCTTGTCAGAGTGTGGTCGAATCGCTACCGGTTAGAAACGAAGCGGAGACTAGCCCAGCTTACCGGCGTGTGGCCAGCTCTCTGCCTAGCAGACGTACCCCTATCACGACACGAGGCGGTATTTACATCAAAAACCCCTCCATGTCTATTCAAGACCTGGCCCAGCTCATGAGCGTGCGGCCGGTTCTTTCATTATCAGGCATAATAAACCTGCGTCAATAAAGAGCATTGTTTCACATAACAAACACTCTTTACAGACGGTAAGTCAGACGGTAAATCCCTAAGGAGGATTTTCCATGGTATCTACCGGAGCGGAGACCCACCTGCCTTGTCAGAGTGTGGTCGAATCGCTACCGGTTAGAAACGAAGCGGAGACTAGCCCAGCTTACCGGCGTGTGGCCAGCTCTCTGCCTAGCAGACTTACCCCTATCACGACACGAGGCGGTATTTACATCAAAAACCCCTCCATGTCTATTCAAGACCTGGCCCAGCTCATGAGCGTGCGGCCGGTTCTTTGATTATCAGGCATAATAAACCTGCGTCAATAAAGAGCATTGTTACACATAACAAACACTCTTTACAGACGGTAAGTCAGACGGTAAATCCCTAAGGAGGATTTTCCATGGTATCTACCGGAGCGGAGACCCACCTGCCTTGTCAGAGTGTGGTCGAATCGCTACCAGTTAGAAACGAAGCGGAGACTAGCCCAGCTTACCGGCGTGTGGCCAGCTCTCTGCCTAGCGGACTTACCCCTATCACGACACGAGGCGTTATTTACATCAAAAACCCCTCCATGTCTATCAAGACCTGGCCCAGCTCATGAGCGTGCGGCCGGTTCTTTGATTATCAGGCATAATAAACCTGCGTCAATAAAGAGCATTGTTACACATAACAAACACTCTTTACAGACGGCAGCCCATCCCTTTTCGAAATGACCCCACCTTGGGCTGTGCCATCTCCTCGGTGGGCAGCGGCGGCTGGGGTCATACAGAAATTCAAGTTTTTTCTGTCGACTGCACCACAACAGACGGCCCAGCCGCTGTCGTTGCTTTATGCAGAATGACTAGAAGGGACAGGTATTCTGTCGGGCTGGCTTGACAGGACATTGAGGAGGGGATATGCACTACAGTTCATTCAGCCTCCTCCGCCCTTCAGGGGCGTGAGAGAGACTGTTTTTTGTCCTGCCCGATAAAGACACGTGCGCTCCGGGAGGAGATTACGAATCTCCTAACAAAGGGCGCAGTGACATTGGTTCCGAGGGACCAGTGGGACATGAGATGGTACTCCCCGTATTTCCTTGTCCCAAAGAATTCGGGAGACATGAGACCCATACTAGATTTCAGGGTCCTCAACGAGAGAGTGGCGAAACGCCCCTTTCGTAGATACCTGAGGGTCGCGTATTTCGTGTGCCAATCACAGAGTGGCACAGGAAATTCCTACGTTTTGTTTTCCAAGGGAAGGTTTACGAGTACACGCGCCTGCCCTTCGGGTACGCGCTTGCTCCTCGTTTTTTCTCCAAATGCGTGCAGACAGCACTCGAACCACTGAGGCGTAACGAGATACGCATAATATGCGGATCTCGACGACCTACTGGTCTTGGCCCAATGCCCAAATCGAGCCATTCGGGACGCAACCTCACTGGTGCAGCGCCTCACTCAGCTGGGGTTAGCTGTAAACTGGACAGAGAGTGCTCCGTGGCCGGCTCAACAGTTTTCCTATCTTGGCATTCAGTTGGATACTGCCGAGATGAGGGCCAGTTTATCGGCACCACGGAGAGCGACACTGACGTCAGCTCCCTGGGTGTGTCGAGTGACAAATACAATCACCGCTCTGTCAAGGATGTCCTTACTAGGACTGAGGTCTGCAGCCCATGTAGTGGTCCCCTTAGGCCTGTTACACATGCGCAGACTGCAGAGGCGGTTCGCACGACTGCGACGGGTTCCAGTGAGAACGCCGTCGCAAGTTGATTGTAATACAGAGATCGGTCAAAACCGACCTGAGCTACTGGAGAGACCCGCGCGTCATCGCGCGCGGAGTCGCCTGAGTTCGCTGAAAGCTCTCCACATTCCAGGTCTGCTCAACGAAGGAGCAGATCTGTTATCACGGGGAGGCCCGAGGGACGACGACTGGAGGTTAGCACCCTCCATTGTGTCGCTGATTTGGGCACGGTTCGGGCAAGCAGAAGTGGTTCTGTTTGCGTCACGGACGAATGCGCAGTGTCGCCTTTGGTTCTTCCTGCGCGAACAGGACAACCCGCCATTGGGAGTCGATACATTCGCACACCACCCATGGCCGAGGGTCCTGTTATACGCGTTCCCACCCCTGACATCTATCCTCCCACTGTTGGCACGAGTGAGGTCAGAGAGGCTAGAGTTAATTCTTGTAGCCCCGGACCGTCCCGGAGCCCCGTGGTTTCCGGAACTGATGGAGATGTTGGTAGAGGGCCCATGGCCCATACCTCATCGACAAGATGCACTCTCTCAAGCCAGAGGCTTGGTGAGGGGGCCGCCTATGATGGGGGGCCCCCTCATGGCCTGGTTACTGAGAGGGATTTGTTAGAACGCAGGGGTCTGACAGACGCGGTCATTCAGACCATTCAGAGTGCGCGCGCGCAATCCACTGCAAAGGGATATGCGGCGCGCTGGCGAGTGTTTACACAGTGTGAGGGACAGGACGTTGACCCAGTCTGCTGTCGGGTCGAAACGTTCTTGTGCTTCTTACAGTCGCTGTTTGACAAGGGATTGGCGGCGAGAACTATTAAAGTTTACGCGGCTGCCATCTCAGCTTGTCATGAGGGTTTTGCGACAACGACACTGTTCAGTCATTCGCTGGTTAAGCGTTTTTTGACTGGAGTGTGTAGGCTTAGACGCCCTCATAGGACTCTAATGCCAAAATGGGACCTGTCGATTGTGCTAGAGGCGCTGTGCGTGCCCCATTCGAACCCATTGACACTGTGTCGTTGCGTTTATTGTCTCTCAAGACGAGTCAGCTCCTCGCCTTGACTACGGCTAAGCGAGTGAGTGATTTATGTGCTCTCTCGACACGGGCAGATTGTTTGATCATATCTGATGACAAAACAAAAGCTGTGTTACGCCCTAACCCGGTTTTTATCCCTAAGGTTAATCGTGGGTTTAGGGTTCAGAGCTGTGCTCTGAGCGCCTTTTTTCCTCCTCCTCACGACGGAGAGAGGGAGAGGCGTTTACATTGTCTATGTCCGGTGCGCGCGTTGGCACAATATGTGAAGCGCACGGCAGGACTGAGATCTTCTCCCCCGCTTCTGATCTGCTACGGCGGACAGAAAGCCGGGGCACCACTCTCGAAGCAGAGGCTGTCCCATTGGATTTGCGAGGCTATTAGCCTCGCATACGAATCGAAGGGGCAGCCCGTGCCGACTGGCATTCGGGCTCATTCCACCAGGGGCATGGCCACATCAGTGGCCATTCTCAGGGGAGTGGGAGTGGAGGAGATATGTGAGGCGGCGTCTTGGTCGTCGCCATCACTTTTTGTACGGTATTACTTGAAAGATATTCTTCCTCATCCTTTTCTCATTCTGTCCTCAGTTTTGCTGATGACTGATGTAGTGGGAAGGCACTTGGATTACCCTGGTCATGGGGATTCTATTCAAGTGTTGTCAGGATGAATACGGATGTGCCTGGGGAGGGGACCCTCCTCCAGGACATGTTCCGTTAGATCAACAACCCTACGTGCTCACGTAAGGGTTAGATCAGTGATATTTCTTCCGCATCCTTTTCTCATTCTGTCCTCAGTTTTGCTAATGACTGATGTAGTGGGGAAAGCACTTGGATCACCCTGGTTGGGGATTCTATTCAAGTGCTGTCAGGATGATTACGGATGTGCCTGGGGAGGGGACCCTCCTCCAGGACATGTTCCGTTAGATCTACAACCCTACGTGCTCACGTAAGGGTTAGGTCAGTGATATTCTTCCTCAATCCTTTCTCATTCTGTCCTCAGTTTTGCTGATGACTGATGTTGTGGGAAGGGCACTTGGATTACCCTGGTCATGGGGATTCTATTCAAGTGCTGTCAGGATGAATACGGATGTGCCTGGGGAGGGGACCCTCCTCCAGGACATGTCTGTTAGATCAACAACCCAACGTAAGGGTTAGGTAAGTGATATTTCTTCCTCATCCTTTTCTCACTCTGTCCTCAGTTTGCTGAGGACTGATGTAGTGGGGATGGCACTTGGATTACCCTGGTTGGGGATGCTATTCAAGTGCTGTCAGGATGATTACGGATGTGCCTGGGGAGGGGACCCTCCTCCAGGACATGTTCCGTTAGATCTACAACCCTGCGTGCTCACGTAAGGGCTAGATCAGTGGAGCAGACTCGTGTGGGTTGGGCCAACTTTTTAAGGTTGTCTTGAACCAACATCAGTGGTCAGCTCCGGGTGCCGCTGAGATTGTTTTACGGATTAATAGTCTCAGTGGGGGTACATTTGGCCTCGTTCGCTCCGCCTAAACCAATAGGAGCAGAGCTCCCCTATGGGGCGGAGCTCCACGATATAGAACGATAGTTATGGAGATAGACTCCAGTTCTATGAGTGGAGCGGAGCCCCATAGGGCTGCTGGCCCACTTCGACTCGTTCAAACCCGGCTGTTTTTGTATGTTTGGGAGAATGAGGTAGCGAAGTACACCCCTTTATATAGCACCCCAGGCGGGCGCAGGCATTGAAAAATTCAGTCATTGGCTACTTTAGGTAGCGGGTAAACCAATAGGAGCAGAGCTCCCCTATGGGGCTCCGCTCCACTCATAGAACTGGAGTCTATCTCCATAACTATCGTTCTGTGAGGTATCTACTGAATAATACAAATCTAATGTCCAATAGAAAGTTGATACATTCAAAGACGTTTGAACCATTCTATGTTTTTGCCTGAAAATGTAATCCGATTATCCGTTGCAAATAAAGAATGTCTTGTCTTGAATTAGAGAAATACAGTACACTAGTGTGAAATTGCGATACAGCTGTGTTCCAAATCCCATTCGACACAGCTAGTTTATAGACTCTGGGTTGTCAACCTCGATCCAAACGAGCGTGTCATTCTGTGGTGTCGCTGTGTGACTAAGCCCTCAGATCCTTTCTTTCTGCAACCTCTCCTCTGACCTCATCTTTACGAGACAGAGTTAAGGAGGAGGTGAACCTCATTTGGAGTTACAGAGAGGGGAGGCCACTTTTCCCCTCATGTTCTTTCTTATTGTGGTTGTGTCGAGCCCGGGCTCATGTAATCTGGCACCGATGACGGTCTCTCTGGTGCCTGCATCTGGACCCGGGCCCGGTCCGTTTTGTCCATTGATAGAAGTTTATTTACTTTTGTCTTTGACCTGAGCACCCTCCGGAGAGCTCCCCCCAGCCAACCACCCACCCACCCACCCACCACCGCGCCCCCCCCCCACCTCCCCTCCCCTACCCCACCCCAGCTCTGCAGGCCAACTTGTGGCTTCAGTCGCTCTGTCTCTCTCTGTGTGTCTCTCTCTTTCTCCTTCCAGACCTGACTCACCAATGTTTATTGGCTTGGTTCAGTAGGGTTTCACTCCAGCGAGCTCCACGCAAAACATGGTTCCAACAGGCAGAAACACAAACATCCCATAGACTCAAAGGCATGGGGATTTGACAGTTGGAAGTATGGAAGGGAAACAAAGTGGTTCTGATATGTAGGAGTTCTGGGAGACAGTAAAGTATGATGTGTTCTGGCAGATAGATGGCATTTTTGGAGTGCGGCTGATTTAACCAGAGTTTATATAGGTTAGTGGGAGGGAATCAGCCCAACTCGATTGTGTGATGCTGTCTAGGTGCGCTAATTATGTGTGGGTATAAAAAGAATGAGACGCAAATGAGGCTGAGTAGGAAAAATAGACCACCGCTATAGTGGCCCATATAATCCATTATCTCACAGGTAACGGTGAGAAAGCAGCTTGGCTCTCTAAGGCACTCTGGGTGTTTTGTGTTGTGTGGCTTCTAAGCATGTTCATGACACACCACAGAGTCTATTTTCATTTTCTTTTTCTTTGCCTACATTATGTACTGCTGTGTGTGCATGCATGCGTGTGTACGTGTGTGTGTGTGTGTGCCGGTGTGTGTGTCCCCGCTTGTGTATGTGTGTGTGTGCATGCGCGTGTGTGTGTGTGTGCGGGTGTGTGTGTGTGTCCGCTTGTGTATGTGTGTGTGTGCGCCTTGTGTGTGTGTGTGTGTGTGTGTGTGCTTGGGGTGCATTCTCATGCATTCTCAACATTTCCAACAAATTCAGTCTAATGAAGAAAACCCAAAAGTGAAAAAAAGTCCATGAGAGCTTTACAGTATTTCTGAATGCATAACACCCATCCGCTCGCAAACACCCTGAGTGTGTTACCAGAAACAGTCTCTCTGTGGCTTTCCTGTGAGAGCCGAGCGCAGACTTCCTCTTCTGCTGGAGAGCTCCTTCACACCACTGTGGCGCTGGGATCTTTTTCTTGAGGTCTGCTTTTGAAAGCCACCGTCTCTTGCTGTACAGGATGTAAAGGGGGTTTGGACTTTCATCTTTTTACTTGACACACAATCGCTAACCTCAATGAAAGTACCTTGTGGTTTTGTGGAGAGCGTGTGTGTAAGGGCCATGGGCAAACGAAAAGATCCCTTGGAGTTCTACAGAATCCGCTGATTCGTCGCGGTGTAGTGATGGTAAATGAGTTGTATGCATGACGTCGCGTTGATTATCAAATCAGGTTATTTTAGTTTTTTTTTTTTTTTACAGTTTATCTCATATATGCCGTAGCACTCTGTGTTTATTCTGGTCAGGTTCACTCTGTGTTTGTCCTGGTCAGGTTCACTCTGAGAGAAAGCAACGGAGGAGATGCTTCTGTTATTTCTGGCTGTGGTAGGACAAGTGTGGATGACCACAACCATGTTTCGCTTTCAAAGTATTGTTTGTTCTGCGTCTAAAAAGCATGCCCTAGTCTCTCTCTCTCTCTCTCACTCACTCACTCACTCACTCACTCACTCTCTCTCTCTCTCTCTCTCTCTCTCTCTCTCTCTCTCTCTCTCTCTCTCTCTCTCTCTCTCTCTCTCTCTCTCCAAGAACAGAAAGAGGTGATGTGTGAACTGAGGGTGTGTGTGTATGGTCTATACTGTCAGTAGGCCGTGTCATAATGCCCTGCAGTCTCCTCTGTCTCCTTCAGCTCATGAAACATGGTGAGAGAAAGGCAGTGTGGGAGCTCTTGGGCTGATCCCAGGTGCTTGTGGTTCCTCGTCTTGTAGCTGTAACTGTAACATACTGATTACACAGACACCCACAAATATGGGAATGCACTGCTAAAATAAGACAATAATCCCAGTATAGTGTAGATAATTACATTGCGCGTAAGTCCAAATCACACAAGCTCTTCGCTGTTTGACCTATACAGCTTTGAACGTACTGAAGAAAATGAATGTGCTGCTATGAACAGAATGACGTGAAAAAGTCTGCAAATAATGAACCGGACTGAATAAGACCTAACCAGAAATGAAGATGATGAAATTCATTCTTTGTGTAAACTCGAAAACCAGAAGGATGGGACATTTTGAGGAACGTTTTGCTAAACTGGATATAGCTGAGATGTAGGGCAGCAGGCTTCCTCATTGGCCCTGTCAGAACAGAGGCGTCCAACGATGGGGTTGTACTTCCACCACTGGCTGGTAATCGAACGCAAACGTGACGCACAAGAGGGCAACCTACAGAAGTGGAGGTCGGAAAAAGAAAGGATAGCCACACCGCTACAGGGTTTGTGGCTGTACGGTGGCTGCCAAAGCTGAGGCAAACCCAGTAATTCCCCCAAATTTGAGTCTGTTAATTGAGTTAATTCATGGTATCTATAACAGATAGCTATAACACACAGACACACTCACTCACAGAGTCGAGTACTGACGCAGTGTAACACACTTACATACGCGCGCGCACACACACACACACACACACACACACACACACACACACACACACACACACACACACACACACACATACTACACATATAATACAACCATAAATAAGAAAACCCAAAATAAATGTCCCATTTTAGTATTTTTGAATTGAATATATATATATTTTTTATTCTGACATTTTTCTTCCAACATATCGTTAGCCCTGGTCAACTTGATACATGCATATTTAATGTAAAAGAATGATAACCATTCACTGAAGTTACATTTTCTCTTTTCTCACGTGAAGTGTTCTGTGCTTGTCCATCAGTGCAAAGACACTGTTTGGCAATTATGCACCTATTAGGATTAGAGTAGATTAACCTATCATAAGGCTGGGTTTGGACACTGACTAATACCACTTCAATTACGGCACCATTATCTTCCCCCCACAGCTCTCAATGCTTCTCTCCTCTCTGCCTAGCCTTTATCTGTGCTGCCCAGTCCACTGCCTGCATAGAAGTCTGTTCTATTAGGCCCCAGTGTCCCAACACAGGCCTTTCAGTCTCCCTGCTTATCTCAGCTTAGGTGCGCTGATAACAGATTCACAGTCCAGGCCTCACAAACACACACAGGGAGGGGGGGGAGGGGGGAGGGGGGGGGGGCGTATTCATTAAACATACCCTGCCATTGTAAAACAACACGTTTTAGCCACATAGATTTTCCATCTGTAAAAGACATGATGAAGTGGCAACATTATTAGACAACATAGTTTTACATCTTCCTTTTTTTCTCATTACATTGTTACGCCCAAAGATGGTCGTGTTGCTCTCACATAGTCTACCATCTCCCATCAACTGAAAAAAAAAGAAAAAGAGAAAAAGCAATCTTAAGGCCTTTTTCCAAGAAAAACATAAGAGGCAAGACAACTAATAATTATGGCCCTTTCAAAGTACATTACTTTACTCTGGTAAGAACAAACTGCTGAAGCAGAAAATTGCGAGAGCGCTACCAGCCTCTCTAAGTGCAGTCGTTGGGATGGCATTAATATTGGAATGATAATTTGGCGCGCTAGGCTAATTTAGCGCTGGTGATTTCTCTGCCCATCCACTCTGAGATGAGCCTATAGTTTCCCAGCCTTCCTCCAGCACCCCCCCCCCCCCCCCCCCCCCCCTCGGTTTAATAGAAAGAGCTGTAAACATTAGGAGTTCTCTGCAGCAGCTACAGCTAGGCTAGCTTCCCCCTGCAGGTCTGTTGGCTAATGTAGCAGCACTCACGTCCTGGGGCAGCTGAGGCCAGCAGCCCAGCCAGGCAGAGTGCACATACAGTATTAAGGTTCATAAACGAAGCCAAACCTCTTTCAAACGTTCTCCTGTGGTGTTTCTCAGTGTGTGTGGTAATGGTCGCTGGTCAGTGGGCCAGGCCTTATGGGAGAGAACAGACTACACAATGGCACCTGGTTCAAGGACGCACGTTCCAGAGAGGGGAGGCTTTTCTGGAGGGAAAGCGAAAAGCCGAACCCTACAGAGGTGTGTGTTAGAGGAGGCTGACTGAATGGCGTGGATGAGGTTTTCGGAGGGAGAGGAGGGAGAGGTGCGTGGGGGAGCCCGATGCTTGGGAAGAGGTTTAGGGGGAGCCGAATGCTGTAGATACGAGGGAGCATTAGCATTTTTAAGGTGCAGTAGTAAATCCTCCTGGTGGAAGTGGAGGGGCAGGATCTGGGGAAATTAACCAGGATTAATGCACTCCCATCGTCACGGCGACTGATAGCGGTTACTATAGCGCCGAGGGGGGGTCACCTTGGCTTGTCTTTGTGTGGTAAAAAGGCAGGGGTGGGGTTAGATAGGGAATGTGGAGTATAATGGAACGGGTTGAGTTGCATCACTTGTTTTAGAGCGTGATGTCAACGCACTTCACATTGTGAAAGGGGAAACTCGTTTGACCCCCTCCATATGACACTCATCATACAGCTATGCCCTGCCACCCTTGTCGTATTTGATACTTGAGGTTCAACATTGAATCGGCCCAGATTGAAAATATGACTGACAAAAACTCTCCAATCAGAAAACCTCAGATGTCTGCTTTCAAGCAATAACATTCAGAGCTTATTGAAAGTGAAAGACCTAAATACGCATGTAGCTCATTCAGAACAACATCCTGTATTTAAGACCTTATATTATGCTTTGGCTATAAACTAATATACCCCAGCTGGTTTTTTTCCTGTCTCATTCATCAGCCAAATGTCACTTTGAAACCCACATTGATTTGATTGTGCATTATCCTTTTTTGCCATGACATGTTTTTGGTTGGAAAATGGAAAGTGTGTTGCATTTCAAGTTGACTGAGTTTCTATGGATATGTTGAGGGCTGGAGTCGAGCACACTGCAAGTTCATACAATGAAAATGACAGATGGAAATGACAGATGTAACAGACACTTGGGTTATTGCTCCAAGGCTGAATCCATGTTAGAGTCTGTATAAAATCCAGGGGGAGTGACAGGGAGAGAGAGAGAATGTATGTAATCACGGGTATTTATAGCACTTTGTCTTAGCTTTACAGACAAGGTGGCTCATAGGTAGGCCCTCTGTAGGGATTGTGTGTCTGTGTGTGTGTGTGTGTGTGTGTGTGTGTATGTTTGAGTGTGTGTGGGTGTGCATGTGTGTGCCCACGTGTATGTGTTCCCAAGTGTGTTGGTGTGTGTGTGTGTGTGTGTGTGTGTGCCCATGTGTGTGTGTGTGTGTGTGTGTGTGCCCAAGTGTGTTGGTGTGTGTGTGTGTGTGTGTGTGTATCTGCGTGTGCGTGTTTGCGTACAGGTGTGTCTATTTCCTTGAGTGTAGGAAGAGGAGGATGAGGAGGAGGAGGAGGGGGACGGGGAGGAGGAGGAGGGGGAGTAGGAGGAGA
>NC_137674.1:72973921-73001421 GCF_963989245.1 Nansenia antarctica
CACATGCACAGGTCTTCACATGCTCACTCGCTTCACACGCTCACACGCTCACACGCTCACACATACACACACACACACACACACATATCTGTCCTCTTTATTTCATTAACTTTGACAGCTAAAGAGATTAATGCTACGCACCACTAACAGTGAAAAGAAGCCCAGAAGCCCAAACCGTCTTGATATGCACATGCTTTTTTCCCCCTACATCTTCACACTAAGACATGGATTAGGTGGCATCAAAGGATGAGAAGTATAACCAATCAATTCCTTTTTTAGTCTTAGTGCTCCCTGCGAAAGTAAAACTTTGGATTCTCTCTTCCGTATAATGCCTGAATATCCATAGACAGCGACCTTAACTCGATAAGAGAAAGACCAAAAAAACTCAAAACACAATGTAAACCTGTGTCGACAGTAACTGTTAATTGTGTTTATTTGTTGTAATAATTTCTTCTTCATGAAGGGTCACATGGCAGTACATAGTTGCTATGTTGGCAGTACATAGTTGCTATCTGCCTTACAAGTTGGGTCAGATATCACAAACAACTTGCGTGATTGTTGGTCTCTCAAACACAATCCTCACTACCGCGTTACTTCTCATGTCTATTGTTTCTTGACTATTTTTAAAGAGGCACTTTGAAAGGCTCCTCTTTGATCCATCCCCGTTCATCAGTGGACCGGCCCCCTCAGAGCAGCTTGATTGAGTGAAAAAAGGAGACAGGAGTAATCTATCCACAGGCTGGCAGGGTGGACCAGACCTTGCTCCCGAGCACTACACTTTGATAAAGAAATGCTTTGAATTATTCTCGAAGTTATTGATCGCCTTGGATATGACAATCACCAGAGCGAGAAGAAAAGGAAAAAGAAAGAGAGATAGAAGGGAGGGATTACTCCTTACATTACTTAAAGGGCAGGCTCATTGAAATGTGTTTAGCTTGGGTAATTTTCTTTCATTCTGCCCCCTGAGGTGTTTTTTTTTATCATTATTTGAATAAGTGTAAAGACCACTGTGCAAAGATATTCAACTGACAGTAGAACGACGGACAGTACTTTGCAAAAATGTAAGCTCAAAAAGTTGACGAAACTATTCATTCGAAATGAAAGACTTAATAACCAACTTAGAAAAAAAACAAAAACATCCACTTAATGTTGAGGGGTACACATTGCATTTAATTATATATTCATATGAATTATTATTAATTCTATAATTATACTTCCCTTCATACAGTGTCTAGTTATTTTCCCTCATATCTATGGTGTGGTATGCACCATATACAGTACAGCATAAATAAAGGTATCGGGTTCAAGGGGTGGGCACAGGCTCTTCCTGTTTCCACTGTGGTGTCCTTACGCGTGGTTTCCCCCTGCCCAGTCCGTCCGCGGTGGTAAAAACCCTCCATCCCCACGCTCATACCACACAGACCATAGAGTTCAGACTAGGAGGCCGAGACCACCCTCTCGACTCAGCCAACAGCCAAGACGTTAGTCATCTACTCCACTCGTCTGCTACCTGTCTCTCTCTCTCTCTCTCTCTCTCTCTCTCTCTCTCTCTCTCTCTCTCTCTCTCACTTACTTACTTTCTTTCTCATCTCTCTCCTCTCCTCCTCTTTTAAGATTGCAAGGAGGGGAGTTCGTGAAGTTCACAAATTGTTCCTTTTTAATGACTCGTTTTGGGAAAAACATTCAAACTCAAGCCTTGTCTTAAGTCTGTTTCTCCAGAGGTACTATTCAAGTCAGACTGTTGATGTGTAAACTCAGCAGACTCACAACAGAGTGTCTCTTCTCTCAGTACCTTCCTTCAAACACACGCCCGGTAGAGCTGGCCCAGTGTGTGGTGTGAGTGTACAAAGCTTGAGAGAGTCCTCTCTTCTTCTCTCTGTCTTCTCTCTTCACCTCTTATTAATCCTTATTCATGTATCTTTCTCTTCCTCTTTAGTCCCCCCCCACCTCTCTCTCCTTGCCATCAGCCTCTCTCAGCATCGACAGCAGAGTAATTTGAACTGGTTTTCTCAGGGGCCCAGTCCTTTACATCCTGCTGGAGGAATATGCGGGGTATTGATTAGTTATCAGGCCCTAATTGGGGTGCGATCTCTCTCGCCCTCTCCGATGGCCCAGTGTATGATGGAGATGGCAGGAAACGGATACTCCTCTGATGCTTGTAAACAGTCTAGTTTAACAGAATGTGTTCCTTCCTCTCTCTCCTGTGGCAAATCTCTGTCCCTGTCTTCCTTACTCCTTTTATTTTTTTCACTTTCCTTTTCTCCGCTCTAAATTTTTCGGGGGGGGATTTCCAGTGTTTTGTCCAAAACAAATCCTACAAATGAGGAAAGTGTACATTTCACCCGCAAGTACGCTTACATCTAAAAGTTGAACACAGAGAGGAGCATTGGGGGGAAAAATTACTCTGGATACACCAGCATCTGCTGGATAGATTCATAAGTATCTACCATTCTCTATAAACATAAGGACTGACCTACATCCCCCTAGGCACAGGGAGGCCTGCACGTCTCTCTCTCTCTCTCTCTCTCTCTCTCTCTCTCTCTCTCTCTCTCTCTCTCTCTCTCTCTCTCTCTCTCTCTCTCTCTCTCTCTCGGCCTTCGGCTCAGCCTGGCCTCCCTGGAATACCGCGGGCGGCTCCGGCCACAACTCCCACTGAGCCGGAGCGTGGTGCGGAGCGCGGCTGGAATGGGAATAGACAGTTAATGGGCACTTAGAGGATGGTGAAAACATTTTCCTCTGGAGACGCAGTGGTTTGGAGCCATCTCAGCGGGAACTGGCCTGGCCTGTTCTGGCCTGCTTCTCTCTCTCTCTCCCTCTCTCTTTCTCTCTCTCTCTCTCTCTCTCTCTCTCTCTCTCTCTCTCTCTCTCTCTCTCTCTCTCTCTCTCTTTCTCTCCCTCTCTCGCTCTCTCTTGCTCTCTCTTCCTCTCATTCACCCCCTTTTCTCGCTCGTTCTCCCTCATGTTATATTCAGCCCGTTCTATACACTCCTCATCGTCATTCTTCATGGCCTCCTCCATCTTGCTCCTGCTCCTCCTCCTTTTCCTGCTATTCCGCTTACTTCTCTCACTCACTTCTCTCTCTCTCTCTCTCTCTCATCCACCCCCTTTTCTCGCTCTTTCTCCCCCTCATGTTATATTCAGCCCACTCTATACACTCCTCATCGTCATTCTCCTCCATCCTTCTCCTGCTCCTCCTTTTCCTCCTTTTCCTGCTATTCCACTTACTTCTCCTCTCTGTCTCTCTCTCTCTCTCTCTTCTACTCCATTCTCTCCTCTTTCTAGAATCTTTTGTCCCCCCCCTCCTCTCTTCCTCTCCAACCGCCTCCATTCTCTCCTGCTCCTCCCCCCCCCTAGTGGACATTGGACAGGGAACTGGCAGGGCTGGCAGAGAACTAGGCCTCGTCTGGCTCATGGCTCTCTGTGAGGCGTGGAGGCCGGAGCCTTGCAGCCCCGTGCCCAGCTGCAGTGTCTGTTGATGGGTACTGGCTCGGCCTCAACCCCTCCCTCCCTCCCTCCCTCCCTCTCGGTCCAGTCCCAGTCCCGGTCCCAGTCCAGACATCTGAGAATTCCGTTATAGCCCGGTGTCACCCCAGGATAAGCTCTGGAGTCTGGAGGCAGCCCATTTTCCGACCCCCCCTTCACTGAGTATTCACCTACACACTGCTACATTGCTGTCTTATTTCCATTCAACCGACACCTCATATAACTTTTGGAACCCTGCTTCTATTTACAGTAGTTTTTTTTACTGCGTGTTTACTTTATATGTTTTTTTTTGTTCCTTCCATTTTCTCCCTCTCTCCAAAGTTTTGTTCAGGCTGGAGGAGGCCTGTTCGGGGAATAATAAAAAAAAAGAGAAAGAAAGTCTGAGGACAGTCAAGATGAAACTGATCAAGTACAGTAGATCCCTTGCAAAGACGAGTAGGGCCTCCAATGACGTGACATGCGAACGTACTGCTAATCTAATTTAGCCTTCATTCGTTTTGTACTCTCTCTCCGCAAAGTCATCCTCGAACGTCTTAAACCACATGTGACACCGGTTCAAAGTCTCCCTTTCCACCATCATGACAGAGTCTCGGCCTGTTCGTCGTTACGGCGATGATGACATCAATCGCCTGGGTTCTGTACGGAATCTCACTTACCCCTGCTAGGGCCGCCGCAAACACGCTACTGCACATTTCACGCTAGGAAACACACGTTCCACATCACAACTCCTACCGCGGTCCACATCTTTACGCCATCACGACCACGCAGAGGGAAGATGGTATCAGGTTTTTTCTGTGTGGCCTAGAACACCATATACATTAGTCATGGTGTGGATAGAGCTAGTTATGTATTATGTACATTTCACTGCATAATGTAGTCATTATGGTTACCATTGAAAATCATATGCATCCTATATGCTCATTGAACTGATGGGGGGGTATTAAAGCGAGGTTGGACTCAACCTAGCATTAGCTGTCAATCTCTGGTCCAGGCATCTGTAAAAGCATGACCTGTGTGAGTGATGGAGTAGAGGGGGTCTTCTCTTATGACCTGGAAGGAGACAGAGACTGATGGTGAGGTTGGGGGGGGGGGGGGGGGGGCTGAGGGATCTGTCTGGGGGAGGGATTCAGGATTCTGCTCAGGGAGGCAGAAGTGTCCAAATGTGATCCCCTCAGCAGACCCGTCCGGCCCTAAAGACTATCTAATTGACTGGCCGGCCCTTCCCCATGCCTGCCCCCCCCCTCCCTCGGGTCCCCCCTGGACGCCTATCAGATGGATGGTGTTAACTCCCCCCTAATCAAGCCCCCATTCACCGCTAATGAGAAAACGCTTAATGACCACACTGTGTGTGTATGTGTGTGTGTGTGTGTGTGTGTGTGTGTGTGTGTGTGTGTGTGTGTGTGCGCGCGCGCGAGTGTGTTGGGGTGATGGGATAAGCTAGGGGTGATGTTTATGAAGGACAGTACGCCAGATGGAGCAAGACCTCCCACTCCTGCGGTACTGCATCCTACCGTAAAAGGAAAGGTTGCAGAATTAGGTGACATCCGTCGGTTTTTGGTAGGTTTCACCCATCCATGTAAAGGAATCCCAATTCGAAAAGAGAAGTATTTTTTGGGGACTAAAAGTAATTAGAGACCATTTCGGCGAGTGTTACCACTCTTACTCTAATCTATGGCGTTTGATTTATGTGGATATATCATGCGATCCCCACGTTAACCCTCCGATATACCCCTACCCCCCTGCACGCCTACCCCCTTCAGCCGGGTTCCTCCAGCACGTTCAGATCATCAATCAGGATGACATGTGTTAAAGCTGGAGAAGAAGTTTCCTGGCGGTGGTTCAACAGGTTAACACCGTGTACCGAGGGAACCTATATATCCCGGCGTTACTATACGACTCAAGTCAAATCTAAAACGACTGCAATCATTCCAAAACTATATCCGTTACCTCCAAATAACACCAGAACTACCCCGTTACGGTGTCTAAATACATAAATTAACATATCTCTCCCATCCATAACACGTCTCTAGCGACTCTCTCTGTGAATATGAGCGGCGCTGACAACGGGGAAACGGCCATGGCGATGTGGGACCACAGGGTAGAGAGGGGGCCTCTGGGATAGCGTGTGTGTGTGGGGTGGGAGGGAGGGAGGGAGGGCGGCGCTGCTGGAGGTATCGGCTGGCTGTGGTTCCCCCCATGCTGTAGCGTCTACTGATCTATATCCAGATCCCCCAGTGTTAGACCATGCCTCTGCACACTTATTCCCCACACACCAGGGAGAGAGACAGTCTGGGAGGCCTAACAGAACATACTGCCGCTGGGAAGGGGGGTGGGGGGGGGGGGGGGATGCAGGGAACACCACAAATAACATTCACACAGACAAACACGGAGAGGGCTCGCTGCAGCTGGGGAACACATCAGTGTTAGAATATGAGAGAATGGGAGGAATGAGAGAATTAGATTAAAGTGATCAGTGATGTTTTGAATCATGGTGGTCAGCGGTGGGGTGAACTGAAATGAAAGTGCGTGGGTTGGGGCTGGAGTGCGTTGTGTGTGTGTGTTCCGTATGTGTGTGTGTGTGTGTGTGTGTGTGTGTGTGTGTTCCGTATGTCTGTGTGTGTGCGTGTCTCTCTCTCTCTCTCTCCCTCTCGTGCTCCCTCGTTCTCACTGCACACTCTCTTTATCTCATCCCCAACAGATCTCTCTAAATCTGTTTAAAATTGGGAACATGAGCGTCAGCCTGAGAGCAGCAGAACTTAAGGAGACCCACAGGACTCTTCCATTCCTTCCTCCGCTCAGCGGTCCCAGGACAGGACCAGCAACTAGACACCCATTAAAACAGGGCCCTGGACGCCCATTTAACAGCCAACAGCCCCAGATACCCCTTTAAGAGCACTGGATACCCTCTGAAGACCCCCCCCCCCGGCTTGTTCCCTGGCTGATGGCGTGTCATCTCTGGTGGAGATTAGACAGCAGGCAGCGGCGGTGTCTGTGGTGGAGCAGCCTGCCCCCCCTCCTGCCACGGGAGAGACGGCTGAGAGGAGTCATCCATCACTGCCGGTGTGAGGCCCTTCCGCATGGGGACCGACGGCTAATGACTGTCTGGCTGACTGGAGCTGGAGCTGGGGGGGGTTTGGGGCTGGGACTGGAGCTGGGGCTGGAGCTGGTGCTGGGGGGGGGGGGTGGGTCTGGGGCTGGAGCTGGGGGTGGGGGGTTTGGGTCTGGGACTGGAGCTAGGGCTGGGGGTTTGGACTGGGGCTGAAGCTGAAGCTGGAGCTGGAGCTGCATGGGGGCAGGCATTGTGTGTGGCGCTTGAGCTGGAGCTGGAGCTGGGGGTGTGGGTCTGGGACTGGAGCTGGGGTTGGGGGTGTGGGTCTGGGACTGGAGCTGGGGTTGGGGCTGGATCTGGGATTAGAGATGGTAAAGAGAGGGGAGGTGAGCTATGCTCTGGGGAGTTGGAAGTACAACAGTGTAGCTGTGTCAAGACACTGGGTTGTTTGTCATAGGCGTCTGATACAGGATCATTTAAGCAGGCATACGTCTATCAGTGAATCCGAAGCTTTGTTGAGTGGTGTTTTTAGGTTTCTCTGGTCTAGGCGGCGTGAGAGCATGACCGAGCCCTGCTCCGGTCCACACGGTGGAGGGTTAAGAGAGGAGCCGCTGCGCCTGGATGGTGTCCCGTTCCACTCCTCCACCATGAGGCCGTTGGAGGGGGGGAGAGAGGGAAGGGAAACGGGAGATTTATGTCCTCCTGTGACACACGCTGCTCTGGGTCTCATGTTAATGGAAAATGAGATGTTTAAGAGTCCAGGGGAGAAATACGGCTCTCCTTAAATCCTCCGCTGTCAGCCTACGTAACGGCATCATCAAGTATAGACCAGCATGTTAATGTCATTAATGACAGTAATATGTAACATTTTCGACACCGTTTTATCCCTCTATTGTTCTAAATTCCAACGCAGACCCTATGTCTTCACACGTACAGCATAAAGCATTTTGTCAGGCTCCTTAGAGTGGACAGAGGAGTGCTACGATGGTGGCCGCAGTGAGGCCTTCATAGAGGGAGAAAAGTGTCTGTTATGTCTGCGTAGGCGATTAGTATTCAACTAGTCGCTAGCCTGCCATTTCAAACCAGATTAAATGAATATGCAATGGATACACAGTTATTGCCCCCCCTCCTGTCCCCCTCCTCGCCACCCAAACACTGAAAGGTCTGCCAATGACACACATTCACAAGGCTTTACCTAAGGCTCTGTGGGAAAAATACTCGGGTCACAATCTCGTATTCTTTTCCCAGCGAGAGGTTTATTCTGTACTTCTTTCGGGCCGTCACAGCCGGGCCTTTGTCCAGTCTGAACTGACATTCCCAGAATGCCCACATGCCTGAGATGCCTGCCTCTTCCTTGTTTCTTCAATTCTGCGTCTGTTTACTTTCAAAAAGGGCTTTTTCTGCCCTATTTTCTCGGCCCCGCGGCCCACGTGTGTGTAGGAGGGGGAATGGAGCTTGGACAGTAGCCTACCTGATGTCACCGAGGGCTGTCATGTGGAAGCCTGTGTGGGCTGCATGCTGCACCTTCCACCATCTACAGTGTAGGCCTGAAACATATTAGCAACAAACAGAAAGATGAAATTGTGTGCGCAATCGAGTCACATTGTGAAAATGTTGTGATTTTGTTTTGCGACAACAACGGGAAAAAAAAGGGAAAAAAAGGATTGGAGATAACGATCATGACGTTAGCCTCGTGTAGCCATACGACAGACAGGTTAGCTCATCGCTAACCCCTCCATTACCACCGTCACCAAGGCGGCAGTGAAAAGCCTGGAGATGCTTATCTTCCGGACATCCCTGCTCACCGCCCACCCCCCCCCACCTCAACCCCCCCCACAACCCAGTCACACCAACCCCTAAACCAACAGCAGGGGAGATAAACCCGGGCCCTGTATAAACCACAGCCGCCTCCCTTCCTCCCCAACACAAAACCCCAATGCCATGGGTTTCCATGTTAGAGAATGCATTAGGATTTCCTCCAGGAAAGGATGAGTATTTTGTTAGCTAATCCTGGTTGGGTGGTTTTAGCTGGCTAAGCCAGGCTCTATGTCAGGGGAGTACCGTGTGGCTGTCATGGAGTCTAGAGTCCAGGAGAAACGTTCATGCTTCATCATTTCATGGGTAGTGTTTTTTCTTGTTTGGAGGCCTACATAATGTAAACAAAGTTTTGTAATTCTACTATTCTACGATTACTACTTTTACTACTACTGCTACTACTACTACTACTACTACTACTACTACTACTACTACTACTACTACTACTACTACTACTACTACTACTACTACTACTACTACTACTACTACTACTACTACTACTACTACTACTAACAAATAAAAATATATAATTCCTCAGCATTTGCATGCACAACATATAATATATGAATTTTACAATTTGTTTTAAGGCTATATGTTCATACTCTCATACACTCCCCGTATGTTTCTGCACCATTTTCCATACTCGACCAGTAGGTTTTGTTGCCTGATCCATCTGGACACAGTGGAGCAGGCGGTATTTAGTAAGTGATTTGTAACGTTATAGCCTATACAGATTATGCTGTTTGTACAGCGCACAAGGCCTCCCTATTAAATCTCCTCAAACATAACAGCCCATATCATGTCATGCCTGCCTGGCGCTCCTCTGAGATACACTCTGCCTCCCCATATCTGGTCTGGACCAGACCCAAAATCCTCCGGCAAACCCAAATTTGTGTAACAAGATCTGGACCCTGAGACGCACGCCTGCCACAACAAATTGGCCTCATGTAGAGAGGGAGAAAAGGAGGGAAGGGGGGGAGACGGAGGGGGGGGGGGGAGACGGAGGCTAGTGAAGATGTAAGCTAGCAAAGGGAGGTAATCGTATAGCCTCCATGGCCTGGAGGGGGCAGGGCCCCTGATGCTCAGCGTTTGGCCCTGGCCCAACTCTCATCCCTGTGAAGACAAACATCACGTCTGCTTCGATTAGCCACCGTGCTCCTCGCTGGGTAGAGAGAGCACGGCGGAGCGCGGGGAAGGGGAGGAGTTCTGTCCTCCAATCTGTCTTCATGGGTTTTTTCGCTTTGTCATCGGGTGAATCTTTATCAAACCGAATGTCACTCACACATACCTACCATGTGACGTGGTGCGATCCAATCAAACCGAGTCGACGGGGGTGAAGTGAGGTCATGCTTCGGGAGAACGTAGGGTAACGTTCTGGAGCGGCGTATCTTCCCCAAAAAAGTGGATTTATTTGAGTTCTCTACAGTGGTTCTGTGTTTCATTCATCTACACCTAAGGCCAGAGGGGATGGGGGGGGGGGGGGTACTGTACCCAAACCAGTTTTAAAGGAGGTCGTTTCCTGTCCAGGTGTGTGTAGGAGAAGACCTCAGTGTTTAGGACACCTCAGGGCAAAATGAGCCTTTCAGTCCAAATCTCCACTAGCCAAGTAGTCCACTTTTAAAATGACAGAATACGACACACTCATACTAAACACGCACACACACACACAAACACACACATAAGTATATTTTCAGGTCTGTATTTCTTCTCCCCGGGTTGTTTTCCTGTTTCTGCCTTTCTGGCAGTAGGTGTGAGTGTGAGATGTATGTGTCCCTGTGGCGTGTAGCAACGGTGCTTGCGAATTTACTGTATTTCCCTGTAAATCAGAGCTCTCTCTTGTCTGGAGCCCAGCGCGCACATCCACCGCCACCGTATAATGTTTTCATTTCCCTGGCCATGTTTTCCCTACAATAAAGGTGCGAATGAAATCACTTGTCTACCTGCAAGGAGAATTACAGCAGCACTGAGAACGACCATCTGGGCTGAATTGATTTTTGGTATTTCATTCCACCCCCCCCCCCCCCCCCTCCTTCTCTCTCTCTCTCCAGTCTTGTTTTTATTTTAGTTCAGCCTTATTTGTTTAATCATTATGTGGTGCTAATTGGAAAAACCTCCCTCTGTCAGCAGGCCTTGGGAGAGACGGACACCCTCCTCCCAGAGAGGGAGAGCCCTGCCAAGGCTCCCCTCCAAGCCCCCCCGCCAGGCCGCCAGACAGCCACAGAACAGGCCGAGGGGGGCAAACGCACCTCATGGTCTCAAAATAGCTCCTTATCCATCCTTCCATCTATCCATCCTTCCATCCGTCCGTCCGTCCATCCATCCATCCATCCATCCATCCAACCGTCCGTCCGTCCATCCGTCCATCTATCCATCCATCCTTCCATGCATCCATCCATCTATCAGCCCATTCACCAAGTCAACTCCCTCCCTCAACTGCAGTGCCACCCCTCGTCCAATCATACAATGCTGATTAGACACGCACTGTCATGTAGAGAGGGCCAGATCTCAAGCTGCAGCTCATCTGCACCACAGAGCACTTTCGAAATAAGGGTCTTCCTGTGAAAGGAAGTTCCCCATATCAATTAGCTCAATCCGCCTGACGGTAGATAACCTTCCCTCCCACGACACGGCGCGGAAATGAACCAAAGTCATGGCATATAACATTTTGACTATATAAGTAGCAGCTCAACTTTGGTCACCATAAAGGTGAGTTAGTGACAGTAGAGTACAGTAGACGTAGACAAGTCAAATAAAGTACAGTAGACGTACTGTAGACAAGTCAAATAAAGATCACATGTTCATCTGCGCCAATGTTGTGCAGTAGAGGAATTACTCTCGTACCGCTGCAATTGCTTTATAGTCTACATTGCAATCTGCCTGTACATTTCCGCATTAATTTAATAGATCTTTATAAGAGGTTTAATTTCTTTGCCAAGACAATCTGATTTTATTGTGGACGTATAAAAAGGCTTCTGTAAGCTATACAGAGTTGACGTTCCAAAAGTGTTGCTCATGAAAAGCGCGTATACACACCGGTCCTCCACACCGGGCCTTGGCCAGAGCCGTACTGCAGCACCTGCACACCTGGCTGGACACCTGCTGCCCAGATTGAGTTGGACCCACTTAGTAAGTTTGAAGAAATCCTTCGTAAGTTTGTTGAGTAATCCTGGCTGAAGTGTGAACTCCAACAGCTGCAGGCTATACCAACAAAGCACTAGGTAAAGTGTGAGCCAGGTCGAGAAACCCTCCAATCTAAATCACACTGAGATGGCGCACAATGTGTTATTATGGAGTGTACGGCGTGCGGATCCCGTACTTTAGCTTAACAGTAAGAGGAGGGTTCGCTGTGCCAGGGTGATTTGGGTTTGGATTACAGGGAGTCTTTCTCCCTGTTGTTAACTTTCCTTTTTCCCGTCCATAAAGCCCCCCCGCCCCCCCCCCCCCCGCCCCACTCCCCCCTAGCCACGATCACTCTAAACAGGATCAGGAGTAGCAGAGTTGGCCTGGGATAAAAGAAACACTCAGTTCAGGCGTGACACTGCAGTCTAAGGGCTCATAAAAATAAAATAAAAATGTGTAAAAAAAAAAACGTTTTATATCCTAAACGTTCGGGTTTGTGTGCCATTCATGAGCTTAGGATTGTGTCATGTCTAACGAGGTGCCTCCAATTAGGATGGTATGCCTGTTCTCCAATATGGGCTTTGTAGTTATTACAATAACTTCTCTCATACAACAATCGTTTTCTAACCTTAAGAAATCACCGTCATCTGACACATGACACCAAACAAAAACAACATTGGTCATTTGCTTTAAACAGCCCATTGATAGCCATAGCAACTGTGTAGTGATTTTGGGGAGAGGTGGACTCCTGGTAGATCACCTCACACTTCAATAACTATTATGCCAAATACAGTATTCTCAGATACACACGGGTTTACATCTATGTGTCAGAATATGCTGTTGTATACAAAATGCTCCTTCGAGGGGAACTTCCAGTGAGGCTTTTATAGTGGTGAACAGAGACAGTTTCATAACCTTATATAGTTGTATTTTCATGTTGGTTTACTAGGACATTGCCAACCAGGCCATGCCAGGCAACTGGTATTCACAGAATGACTGTTTCAACTCACAGTGACCTCCTTCAATCATAGCATGACTACCTCTCCCAATCATACACATCCTCTCATTTAGCAAGATATTGATACTATCGTTTTTCAATTGACACAGTGTGATTTACAGTGTACAAAGGGTAAGTGTTAAATGTCGTTAGATGCCTCTAATGTTGCATGTACTGTAGCAGTACAGTGACATTCTGCAGACATGTATAGGCCTACAGTATGCGTGTGTGTTTACAAAGGAAATATGGCAAGAAAAACTAAACAACAGCTCAATATTCCATTCTGACAATCAACAAACCTGTGTTTTTTGTCACCCTTTTATTTCTCTCTGCTTCAACTTTGTTTCCTGGTGTATCTATCTTCTGTTACTGCAAGCCTGTCCGGCCATGTTGGTCACACACACACACACGCACGCACGCACATACACACACACACACACACACACACAAACACAAACACACACACACACACACACATACACACACACACCCCTACACACACACACACACCTACACACACACACACACACACACCTACACACACAGACACACACACACACACACATACACACACACACACACACACACACACCACAGGCTTTGACGGTGTTAATTAATCATTTGTGACTGCAAGCATGCCAAGAGAGAGCTACATTACAGCCAAATGGGCCAGAGCACGTCCCAAAGAAGGAACACACACATAATGCTTTAATGCATGTATAATATGCATGTATTTTGTGTACAATTTGCATGCAAAGACACACACGCACACACACACACACACACACACACACAGAGACAGACTATACTTTTTGTTTTCGTGGTCATTGCATTGTGAGCAGGGAGTTCAACTCTATCAGATAACATTCAGGGTGTTTTTTTTGCCTTCCCATAAATGTTCTACTCCTCATTTAGTAATAATCCTGTTCTCCTCTCACTGGGACATATATCACCCGTCTCCAGGCCATCAATCTCCCCGCTGTATATTTTCTAAGGCACTTACGCAACTCTAAACTTGTCTCATTGTCTGCTTGAATACTGGGTTAAGGTGCAGGTTCTTGCCACTGGCTGCAGCAGGCGAAGTGAAGTTGGCTCAGCGGGGCAGGGCGGTTACTGTAAGATTAACCCTTCGCCTCCTCTGGAAAACCTCCCTCCTCTGACTCTGCCCTTGGTTGAAGGGGAATGTTATTAGCCACATCTCTCCCCCGAGCGTTTCCAGAACACAAGGGGTTAACGAGGAGACTTCCTGTCTTGGCAGCGGTCCCAGGCCAGGACATGCCTCTGCTCGGAGAGGTGCAGGCTGGGAAACATCTGTGTGGCAGAATCGTGAAGGACACACAAACACACATACACACACACACACACAAAGAGAGACACACACACACACACACACACACACACACAAAGAGACACACACACACACACACAACCGCAGATGCACATGGCCACACGCGCGCACGCACACACACACACACACACACACGGCCGCCCATGCATATTCTGTACACCCACACAAAGCCAACTGGAACGCTGTTTTGTATCCTTTCTTGCAGATTTAGAAAGATATGAGATTTATGTGACTCATCAAATCATATCAATTCAATGATGTGGTTCAACATGTAATTCCAATGTGCCTACTTCAGAACTAGTGGCCAAAGCCTGAAATGTCAATGTCACCAAGGCCAATATACAGCTTCACCACTTACGCAGTTTGAGACAGATTGTTTTCTGACTTACCGCAGCCTCAATCATTGCATCATGAATGCTGCGTTCGTAAACAGGCCATTACTGTATGTCAATGCACCTCAAACTGCATTTTAGATTCAGAATTGAGCCTTAAGCTCTCAATTGCACATACAGTTCTGCACGTCATTACTGTAGCTCAGACGGGACTGTGTAATGAGTAAATGGACGTAAGCCACAGTGAAGTGTGCCTCATCCAGATACTTATTATACCCTAATGTATATGTAGGTGGGTTACCCTGTTTTGGAGTCAGGCCACTCGAATGTGACTCAAAATTGAAAGGTTAGTCCCTGTAAAAAAAAACTTTACTACCCTTCGTCTGGTGAAGAGATGTGTTTTTTTTCCTTTTTTTTTTCTCTCTCCTTCTCTACTCCTCCTCTCGTTCTCTTCCACGGCCCCGACGTGAATGATGTGTTGCGTGGTGTGTAACAGGGACCCTTTTGTTTACTTAAAGGCCCGGGTTGCCAGGCGCGCGGTGCGCCACACTAGACGCCTGGTGATAGGGCGGACGGCCTAGAGCGGTGGACTAAATGAAAATCACAACACTTCAAAAACGGTCGTGGCCCGAAAAACAGCTGTTGCACATAAGCGTGTGCTGGAGGGAGATGTACTGTACAGAGGGAGGGCAGCGTGCACTGTAAAGCCTACGTTACAATAGAATGGAGAATGTTGACGGGATTGATTGAACTGAAGCCTCACTGATTAGACACGTTCGGGGGTAATTCTGGGGACCATATGCATGGCTGTCTCTCTTTCTTTCTTTCTTTCTTTCTCTCCATCTCTCTCTCTCTCTCTCTCTCTCTCTCTGTCTTTGTTCTATGGTGCTGACAGTGTTCAAAGTGGCTCTGATTACAGACAATAGGTTATTCAGTAGAGACATACAGAGAGAGAGGAGGTTGGAGGTGAGTTGTGCCCAGAGGGTGTTGGGTGGTGGTGGGGGGGCGGGGGTGAGATGGGTTTATTACCCCCCCCCCTCCCCCAAGTGTCCATGCCACTGTGCCCACTCATCTCTTGCAGGTGTTCATGTCTCTCCTGGCTGTCTGAGAGAGTGAATCCTCTCTTTGTGTACATCTACCCCCCCCCCTGACCCCCCTCCCTCCCACCCACCCCCGCGCTCCCCGCACCCCACCCCCTCGTCCCCCATCACATTGTTACTCTTCCCAGAAAGGTGCGCCTTACCAGTAAACCACCTTGTATAGGTATCACGCCCCCCCAACGCCCTACACCCATCCCCCAACCCTAACACACACAGAATGGATGTTCAATTCCCGTCCTGAACTTCTAAACTCAGAAGCTTTCTGATTATTTACCGAGTACAGCAAACAGAGTATGTTACACAAGCCCCCAGACAAGAGACACTTTTATGTTAAAAGATCAAGTCAAATTGAGTATTATTGAAGTGTGTTTATCTTGAAAGACCATTGTATTATAACTTTAAGCGCACGTATCTTATCCGAGGGTTTAGACGCAAACAAACCACTTTGAGATTGTCTTTCACCTTTTGTTTCTTTCTTATCTTTTGAGATGTACCATCCATAGTGTACCCTTCATTGGGTTCATCTATCCTCAGTTTGTCGGTTGCCAGGGAGTGGTTGCTTTTGTCAGAATGTTGCTCTATTGCATCAAAACAACAATTCACATATCTTTATATGACTCCACATAACTTATTGATCAGGCCAATGACAGTTGGCCTGGGGGAATCATTTTGAAGTGACACCGGGTCTTTACACCGATCTGATGGATCTATGGACCCCCTTCTAGATAATTGACAGGCTGGAGAGATACTGACCAGGATAGATAGACCAACGGTAGCTACATAATTGTGGACTTAGCTCTCTGGAGAGGGCCTTTGAGTTCAATGCGAACTCAAAATGACCACACTGGACAATGTCTCAGAGAAGGTTGAGCGGTGCGTGGTCCGCGATCAGTCGTAGATCATACCTTTTTAAAAGTGAGTAAAAAAGTAAAAGTAAAAATAAATAAAAGGTGCAGTATTTTGAAAGCCTTGCAAAAATAATTTGATGGATTGGTTGATTAACTGCAGCAAATGATGGACTACAGAAGAAGTGTTTTAGGAGGAGAAAGAGTTAGCATTAGCGTCTTCGACTGGGGTCCACGGGGTGAGAGAGCACGGTGGGGAACCCCAGCCACGCAGGATGTTGTCATCCAGGTGACTTGTTATCGCATCCTGTCTTCCCCTCACTGGCCCACCACAAGGCATGAAGAAACCAAGAAACCACTCACACGCGTTCTGTATCTCTCTCTATTGTTCTCTCTCTCTCTCTCTTTTACAAAAGGATGTGTTGAGCGGTTTCCTGCTCGGGAATGCACAGATGTGTTTTCTTCATTTTACTCATATCCTCTGCTTAGTTACACTGAACAGCTTTCGAGGCTTTTTTGTTCTTTCGACATCGTGCGAAACGTTGTTTTTTTTGCCGAAGCTCTCTTGTGAAACCGACTTCACTTGCTCTTTTTTAGAGTATATTGTATATTGACTATAACCCCCCGTGCAGTCTTCCATTGAAGGTGACATTTCTAAAGGTGACATTTCTAATGTGGCTCCCACCTGTCCTTGTCGATGGAAAGAGATTCTTAATGACCCTGCTGGACCTGTTTAAAAGGAGCTGACTGAGGGGAACACAGGGGAACGAATGTTACCCTCAACCCTGAGTCTTACCATGCATTCAGTTACCATCTCACAATCACAAACTTCACTATGATCTCTAGGAATTCAGAATTCAGGCCCCGAACTGTACTGGAAAAAAAAGAGAGTTAAAAAACAAAACATTGTTGATTAGCAGTAGTCCATTTCGCCTCTGTCACACTCAATGTCCAGTGTGCAGTAATGACAGAGGTACCCCACACAGCAGCCTGCAGGGATAATGCACTCCCCTCATCCCCCAGAGCATCTCCTCTCCCCCTATCCTCTCTTCTCTAATTGAGAAGTGTAATTTGATGGCACTCGTAACAGAGTTAGAAAGCAATTAGCGTCGCGGCCCGTCGGCACGAACGGCGCAGAGAGCCCACCTGTGGGTCACTTTTTAATTTGGTGAAGTGCTGAGTGCTTAAGCGCAGGGGCCCGGCTTTGATATACTCAGTAGATGGTAAATCCTGTTAGCGATAACTCCGTAAACTCCCCCCCCCCTCGCCGACCAATATCCATCTAATCCCCTGGTTAGGAGCGCACCACGCAGCGCAACAAATTATTAGGGTGTCATCTGGTCCAGGATTAAAACCTAAGACTTCACGTAAGAAAACAGAGAAGAGGAGAGGAGAGGTATGGGGAGTGTGTGTGTATGTGTGTGTGTGTGTGTGTGTGTGTGTGTGTGTGTGTTGGGGGGGTTGGAGGGAGGGTGTTTAATTAAAGCGGCTGATCCGTGCTGTTTGTTGAAGGACTAATTGCGTCTCCCCCTGAGGAGGCGGTTTCCTACAAGGAGCTCTCTCCAAATTACACTCCAGATGCTAAACCCTCACTTGTGGAGAACGCCGGCAATTCTTAAAAGGGAAGAAAATGATAATCCAAAAGAAAATATCTTTATTTTAACAACAAACCCCCCCCCCCCCCAAAAAAAAAAGGATTCACTTTGTAATTTGTTTCCTCTCTACGGAGATGTCCCCTGGTCCCTGAGGACACAGTGAGTTTGTGGACTCCGTGTGTTTGTTCTAATTAGACCGACGTTCCTGATCCCTGGTGTCGGACCCTCCGGTGGCCCTCCGTGGCCTCGGGGAGTGTGTTGAACATGTTATCCCGAGGAGGGACACTTGACCCGGGATGACCTCGGACCCTTCATTAAAGCAGCTTAGCCCCCCACCCCGTCCCCACCCCGTCCCCCTCCTCTCACTACCCCCTTCCCCTGGCCCCCCCAGGCCCCTCTCAGTTTCAGGCCTGACTGCCTCTCGGGTGTAACTTAACCCGCCCCGGAGCATAGCTAACACACTGCTAACGCGTCGTCCGTAGACATACTTGTCACTCAGTAGCCAACGTGTCTCTGTACCCCTCGACCCCTCGGGTCCACAGCCGTACTTCATCCATCTGGTTTAAAAGGCAGTAAAATGCAGGTTATGGCGGTGTTATATTCTAGCCTACATTCGGCTACCGTATACACTCCGATCCTCTGAACCACCCAGAGGCCCTGAGAGTCCCCCCTCTAGTTCTGCAGCATCTATTCAAAAGCAACACTGGACCTGGACTGAACTTTATGAGCAAGATAGTCAATCACTGTAGTTATTATGGGTATTATTGCCCCAAGTCCCTGTGGAAGGCTACTTCGGGTGTAGAGGTCTGGGCTAAACGTGGTGCAGTGTGGAGGAGGGTCGCCCTTCAGTGTCCCCATGGCCGGTTACGAGGGGGCGATGACTTGTCCCCTCTCGTAGACTCCAATCGGCCCCCGAGTGACAAACTGCAGCTGTGGGTAATGGAGCCCATCTTCTAGTCGCTGAGTAATGAAGAGGAATTATGGGAAATGAAAAGGGAATTATGGGTAATGAGGAAGGATAGACTCCTCTACCTGAGGGGACTGGTTTTTAGAGGACTCAACCCCCCTCACCCCACCCCACCCCAACCCAGCAGTAAATTCACATGAGGTCGGATTAGGAAATGGAAGGGTTCTCGGACTCACACTTGAGCAAGCACACTCTGAGTGTGCTCAGGCCTCTTAAGTTTACGGTCACGTCAACCTCTGCTCTCCTATTGGCAAAGCGAATCAGTAGGTGGAAGATGATGAAAGTTTGACTTTTTCCATGAACAAACTAACACAAACAGAGAGGCAGATAAGATAGATGCAGTCTTGTATCCCTGTTTATTTGCTCTGACCTAGCTAAGCCGTCAATACCAAGCCGGCAATATTGAAATGTTGGAGGTCGAATGTTCCAGGGTCTCAGGTCAGTGCTAATGAAACCAAACCAAGGGAATATGTTTACTTGGAAGAAACATCGGCATACACATTCAGCGGATGACCCCCCAAGATGGCGTCCGATGATGGACGATCAGAACGTCTGACCAGATACTTACACAGAGTGAGCCAGGAACCCCCCTTTGCCCTTTCACTCTGCCTCTCTGGCAGAAGAAGTCTGTGTCTCTGGCTGGCCTACGCTTTTGGACCTGTTCCCAACCATAGCAAACTCCCCCATTGGCTCACACCGACGTGTCGCTAGGCAGTTTAACCAGTCATGTCTCTCTAAACCCTCCCCAACAACTCCCACACAAGCCCCACCTCTGGCCCCCCTCTGCTTAATCAAACAAAAGAAGATGACAACAGAAAAAAAGAAAAGCAGAACGATCCCACACCACCGGACAATGACGGAGAGAAGACTGACAGAATTGTTTTGAATGTGAACGTGCCAAGCGAGAGAGAGCTAACAGCTGAAGTATGCGGGCGTTCCGGCTTCTCCTCCACGTCACTGCTATCCTCTGTCCTCTTGACATCTGAGTCCGTGTCCACAGCTGAACGCACCAGCCAGTGTTACAGCCCCCCGACGTCCAAGACTGAATGTTCAGTGACAACGTTAAATGACAGTGGTACAAGAGGCCACTTCTCCTACTAAATCTCCCCCTTGTCTCTCAATTATGTTATTAGCACATCCATTCCACCACAGGTTTGGGACTCTAGGGTGAATAATTCTGCTTCACTGAACCTTTTTTTGTTTTGTCTTTCTTTTTCACCCACACTTCATTCACTCAATCAGCCCTCTCTGCTCTTCTCAGCTCTGCTGTCCTGGCTGCCTCCTGATCATTGGTTCCTTAGGTCTGTCTGTCTGCCTGTCTGCCTGTCTGTCTGCCTGCCTGCCTGTCTGTCTGTCTGTCTGCCAGCCTGCCTGTCTGTCTGTCTGTCTGTCTGCCAGCCTGCCTGTCTGTCTGTCTGTCTGTCTGCCAGCCTGCCTGTCTGTCTGTCTGTCTGCCAGCCTGCCTGTCTGTCTGTCTGTCTGTCTGTCTATCTGTCTGCCAGCCTGCCTGTCTGTCTGTCTGTCTATGTGCAACACTCGTAGCATTTCCAGCTTGTGTAGATGCCTTTAACAGCCAGCTGCAGCTAGTCTGGGCCACAACAGGAAACGACACAGCGGCCACCAAACACTGCCCCTACAGGCCAGGGGGTGACGGCCCGTGTAAGCAAAAAAAGTGATCAATCATACTGTCACTATCCTTTATGACCCCCCGAGAGAGTAGACTTCAGCATCACCCCGCCAATCGGCTAATAGGATAACAGGGAGGACACGGTTTCAAAACCAGGAAGCGAAACCATTCCAGATAGCGAGCGAGCGGGAAAGAGGTCTCATCCTTTTTTCCTCAGCACACTATGAGTGGGAGCCGCAGTCGCAGATGGTGAACAAATGTTCTTTTGAGGCAGTGTTGCACAAGACTGGGTTCTCGCAAGGCCCAGCAGAGAGCCGGCCTTGTTGCAGATGGTTGGGAAAAAAGTGACACAAACAAACAGATTTTGCGACAAACACAGCTTCTATCATCTGCGCATGACGCCACCCAGTTGGAATCAAACGATTGTACATACGTGCCGACCATGTTTAGTTTTCCTTCTGTTTGTGCCGACTGAGTACTTGCCAAATGTACTTATTGATCGCTGTCGATCAAAGCACTTCAGACGTAGCCCCGATTCATAGCCATCCACTCTCATTTTTTGTTATTTCCCCACAACACCGAAAACTGACTTTTACTCTTGTGTTCAAACATAGATACTTTTATCTCTGAGTATTACTTTCTTTCTTTTTTTCTTTTTGTCAGTGTTCAGAGTGTTCAGTGTTCAGCACGTCATCTAACACTGACATATTTCATATATGATCTCCAATCATTATTAGAGTGTGTCAGTTCAGCATGCAGCCACTCTCAGTAGGGTAATGAAAACAAAAAAACAGTTCAGTAGAACTGTTATTTCCATTACATCTGGGATATTTAATCTTGCTCTGAATTACTACCCAGGTTTTCCTCACAAAATGGTGGTGCGGGCCATTAACACATAATTACGTAGTGCGAATATGGCCGTGTGTATGAAATACAAGCACTTGGCCGGCATTCACTCTACCAAGTACCGATTCAGTTTTATGTGCCTTAAAGAAACTGAGAAAATTGACGGAATATGTCTGGAAATTGTCGCAGGGAGCCGTCGCTTGCTACATGTGTAGACATCATGGCTTTCTTGTCACCATTCTGGCCGATGTCGCCAAGTCTTGAAAGTGAGCCAAATCCCTCTTTCAACATAGCATTAATGCTCTGGTGATTATCACTGCTTAGTATTTTGGGGGTTTTAACTGAAATGCAGACACACTGTGGATAGCTCCTACTGTACTGTATACTGTACTGTATACTGTATCACTAGATGTACCGTACTTTGATAAAAAAACTGCTTTGTGGGCCGGGGGGGATTGATTTTGAACAGTTAGGCTCTCACTCTCTGTAAGTGGTGCACTGTTTGGCATCTCTCTTAGAGACCAAATCTAATTGAGCCCATCGCAATGTAACGCATGGAGGAGAGAAGGGGCAATTCATCTGTGTAATTGTGGGGTCGCGAGGGAGAAAGAGGTTCAAATGGTATCTTGTCTATCCTGACCTGACAAGCACGTGGTTATCCATGACTGTCCTCTCTCTTTCTCTCTCTTTCTCTTTCTCTTCTGTCTGTCTCTCTCTCTCGCTTCCTCTTCCTCTTCCCTCTCCTTTCTTTTTCGGAACGTATTCATGGCCTAATCGTTAACGTGAGAACACGACATGACTGAGGAGTCGACTAATCATTGAGTTAACTTTAATAATAAGATTGGACCAGTGTGAGGGTGGACGTGACCCAGAGAGGGTTACCCTTGTGTGGTGAACAGACGTGCCCTTTGTCTGGGGGAGTAGGTGTTTTGGTCTGGATTGACGGGCCTGGTTCCGTAATTGCGGGTTTGGAATGCAAGCCCCGGTTAAGCGGACATGTTCTGACTTACTGGCCGCTATTGTTCCGCAGGAGCCTCAGAGCGAGATCTCAGCGCCACTCTGGAGACACAGCCGGCAATTTAGATTACGGCTTTTTTATTAGTAAATTTGTCCCCTGAGGT
This sequence comes from Nansenia antarctica, assembly GCF_963989245.1. Taxonomy (NCBI): domain Eukaryota; kingdom Metazoa; phylum Chordata; class Actinopteri; order Argentiniformes; family Microstomatidae; genus Nansenia; species Nansenia antarctica. The sequence continues at coordinate 72,996,167 of NC_137674.1, forward strand.
TCCATGGGAAGAGGAACCACGGCAACACAGAGAGACGTTTGATTGACCGGTTGTCTGACTGGAATAAGAGAACAACCCATGTGACATCTGTCATGAGAATCGAACACGTATGTGCGCGTGTGTGTGTGCACGTTTGCTTGTAGCATACAATTCAGATGTAGAACTGAATTAACGTTGCATTGTTATTTTTCGTTTATTATTATTTTTATGACGGTTACAGTCTACATGCACAGGGCACCGATCTGGGCTTTCATTAGCATGGCATTTGCATGAAACAGAGAGAGAGGGATGAAATTTACATTCTTTGATACGGGATGGCAGGGAAGTCAACTGTCTCCTGTGTTTCGGAGAGGCTGTTAGAGAGCTGAGCGCTTGTAGAGCTGTCTCCCTCTGTGATCTCCCATGCGTGACTTGTTGTCCAAAGTTGCACACACTTATCTACATATTCACTTCACAGTTTGTGGTATTTTGCTGTCTCATAGAGTGAGTGTGTGTGTGTGTGTGTGTGTGTGTGTGTGTGTGTGTGTGTGTGTGTGTGTGTGTGTGTATGTGCGTGTGTGCAAGCGAGTGTGTGTGCATGTGTATTTCTGTGTGCGAGTGTGTGTGCATGTGCGTGTGTGTGTATGTGTATTTCTGTGTGCGAGTGTGTGTGCGTGTGTGTGTGTGCAGGTGTGTGGGTGTGCATGTGTGGGTGTCTGTGTTTGGCCTCCAATCTCTGTAAATGTTGTGAAGCTCAAGTAGTTGACCTGTCACAGCTTGTTCTAATGAGAACCTCCCCATAGCACCCATAAGAAGAGAGCTGGGAAGCATGTGTGTGTGTGTGTGTGTGTGTGTGTGTGTGTGTGTGTGTGTGTGTGTGTGTGTGTGCATGTGAGTGTGCGTGCGTGAGATAAACACAGATTTTCAGTTATTGTACTCTTAACTCACTCAATGGCCCATCAAATGATCACTGACCAAATCGTACATGCACACGATCACATTCACAGCTAAAAGTGGTAACATATGGGTCATATATATAATATTTTCCTCCAAAATCTAATAGTCAGATACTGTCCATAGACCAGACATTACACTCTGGACACTGTGATTCGGATCTCCTTCTCTCTCTCCTTCTCTCTCTCTCTCAGGCACACGTGCACACACACACACACACACACACACACACACACAAACACACTCATTGTTCCACAGGAAATACTCTCACCACACAGAGAGCAGCCTTGTCTACTCTAGACTTAACCTTATAATAGAGTCCCTACCATTTAACCAGCCGGCTTCCGTGTGTTTTATGGTGGGCCTTGATTGCATAAACAAGATAGACCATGACAATATGTCACTGGCCAGGCATCCACTCTAGGACAAGCCCAGAGAGAGAGAGGGGGGGGGGGGGGGATGATAAAGAGAGGTAGACAGGGAGAGAGGGAAAGAGAGAGAGAGGGAGGGAGGGAGGGGGAGGGAGAGAGAGAGCGAGAGAGCGAGAGAGAGAGAGAGAGAGAGAGAGAGAGAGAGAGAGAGAGAGAGAGAGAGAGAGAGAGAGAGAGAGAGAGAGAGAGAGAGAGAGAGAGAGAGAGAGGGAGAGATGTTCATTGTCTATGTGCCTGTCTTCTGCCCATGGTAAGCAGTGGGCTTTACCACAAGTAGAGAGAAATATTTGGTTGGCCTCTCTCCTCTCTCTGTGTTGAGGTCTTTGGGTTTCTACACTTGGAGGTCCAGAGGGAGAGCAGCTGCTGCCTCTGCTTCTCATAAAGACTCACACACACACACACACACACACACACACACAAAGATAAGTACACACACATGCGCACACACACACACACACACACACACACACACACACACACACATGTACAGACAAGTACACACACACACACAGACACACACACACACACACACATACAAGTACACATACACACACACACACAGACAAGTACACACAGACACACACACACAGATAAGTACACACACACACACACACACACGAGAGCTGCCTATAATGGATGGTGCAGGTGTTAAGATGTCTCGATGTGGGAATTTCCGAAACGCCCGTGAAGTGTGCTGCTGCTAGGCCGGATGATAGCCCTGCTCAACAACACGTGACCAGGAGAAGATGTTTTACTGCCCCAGCCCACCACCTGCCCTGTAAACACCACGCAACCCTACCCTTCAATTACCTACCCCCCACCTTCCCCCCTCCTCCACCCCTCCACTCATCCACCCCCTCCACCCCTCCACTCATCCACCCCTCCCCCCCATCCTCCACCCCTCCACTCATCCACCCCCTCCACTCATCCACCCCTCCCCCCCTCCACTCATCCACCACCATCCACCCCTCCACTCATCCACCACCATCGCCCCCATCCACTCATCCACCCCTCCCCCCTCCACTCATCCACCACCATCCACCCCTCCACTCATCCACCACCATCGCCCCCTCCACTCATCCACACCCTCCCCCCCTCCACTCATCCACACCATCCCCCCCTTCACCCCTCCACTCATCCACCCCCTCCACCCTCCACTCATCCACCACCATCCCCCCCTCCACTCATCCACCACCATCCCCCCTCCACTCATCCACACCCTCCCCCCCTCCACTCATCCACCACCATCCCCCCCTCCACTCATCCACCACCATCCCCCCCTCCACTCATCCACCACCATCCCCCCCTCCACCCCTCCACTCATCCACCACCATCCCCCCCTCCACACCATCCCCGTCCTCCACCCCTCCACTCATTCACCACCATCCCCCCCTCCACCCTCCACTCATCCACCACCATCCCCCCCTCCACTCATCCACCACCATCCCCCCTCCACCCATCCACTCATCCACCACCATCCCCCCCTCCACTCATCCACACCATCCCCGTCCTCCACCCCTCCACTCATCCACACCATCCCGTCCTCCACCCCTCCACTCATCCACCACCATCCCCCCCTCCACCACCATCCCCCCCTCCACTCATCCACACCATCCCCCCCTCCACTCATCCACCACCATCCCCCCCTCCACCCATCCACCACCATCCCCCCCTCCACCCATCCACCACCATCCCCCCCTCCACTCATCCACACCATCCCCCCCTCCACTCATCCACACCATCCCCCGTCCTCCACCCCTCCACAAAGACAGTAAGTATACACCAGCGGAAGTAGAAATCCGATGACGGCCTCAATGTCACGCACGGAAGGGAATGAGGAATGCTATCGAGCGTGTGTGTGTGTGTGTTTGGTACTATCCCTCACTCGTCCGACACCGTTCCTCATTCCATTCCATGTATTACAACAACGAGCCCTCCTCCCCCGGCCTCCACTTGGTATACACACACACACACACACACACACACACACACACACACACACACCATCTTGCCACCAAGAGGTGATGAGAATTCAGACACATTATCCCACTTCGGATATAAATCAGTACAGCCTCCGTCGGACGGTGACAGCGGTAGATAATTGACAGCGCCTCCTAGCACGCGTTACGTTCGGTCGCTCGGAATGGAAATCAACTCCCAGTTCTCCCAGCGTCGTCAAAAGGGGGCCTTCGGCCTTTGTGATGCGAGGGGTTTGTGATGGCGCCGTGATCATTTTATCCCTCTTGTAAAATCTTCTATTATCTCTCCGTCTTTATTTCACTCGTAAAGAGGCGGAGGAACGGGGGCAGCTGTGCCCCGGCGGCCCCCCCTTCGGGTTCAGCGGTGTCTCCCTCCCCCCCCCCCGCCCTCCTACCCCCCCCCCCCCCTTACCCCCCCCCACCTCACCCGCCCCCCCCCCCCCCCCCATTTCATTAGGAACCAGTCGACACTTCGGAGAAACATTCAATTACGCTCCAACGGTAATTAAATGTCCCTCAAATGAGTTCATTTAAATCATCTTCTTCATTTGGGCTTCACCCCGGCGTTTTAATACGCTCCAACACGGGCTGCGAACGAGCGTGAAGCCCCTCACCCACGGGGGAATGTGTGAAGGACTGTGCTCACACACTCGCAGCCGGGAGACATTTTGCTGCGAGCTTTTTCGCAGACTCACAATGGAGGACAGTGGTGTAATGGGAGTGGATATACACTTACAGCACACGCACACACACGCACACACACACACACACACACACACACACACACACACACACACACACACACACGGGAGGTGCTTTTGCATAAGCTGACACAATGCTCTATATAAGGTAATTTACTAGCCTTGTGTGTTTCCACCGTAATGATTATGATGTAGCGGAGGAGACGCTGTGTGACATTACCCCAGATTATGTGTGATTTAACACAGGTAACAGGGAGACTCGGAGAGGGGCCAACCTTCATCCCCTCACGTCCAGACCAGACGCAGGTTTGAGGTTTACCTTTTAAAGGTTTAAGATATAGGGACTATATAAAATACTAAAATGTCACCTCAGATCCTCTGATTAGAAACGGCTGAGATTAGGGAGGCGGAATGGGGAATGACTCGTAAATACGGAGGACACGCATGACTGGATCCCCGCCGCATTAGCATTAGTTAGCGTCCTCTCGCAATGTCCTTCGCGATGCCGTGTCACATGCACACGCAGGCTATAATACAAGCAAATCCATACGTTCGGTGTCCGTGACACGCAGCGATACGACATATACGGTATATTCCGACCTTAGTCTTTGACTCCAGCGGAACATAAGCGAACGGTCTTGAAAAACAAACAGAGCTTTTCTCTCTTGTGCGTGTCTCTGTGTTAAAGGGTCCACCTCCCACCGCCGTGGCCCAGCCCCAGCACAGTCCAACATAATGAATGTAATAATTACGTGCGGGTGAACTAACTGTAAATCATTTAATGACCCTACAAGGCGAGAGTTATTTTTAAAAGGGGATTCATCAATATTCTCCTGGGGTACACGGAGAAAGGTCAAAAAATATTTCATTATGATATGAGCGAGCGTGCGTGTGTGCATGTGTGTGGAGTGTCTGCCACGCAAATGTACTGTATGTGTGTGTGTGTGTGTGTGTGTGTGTGTGTGTGTGTGTGTGTGTGTGTGTGTGTGTGTGTGTGTGTGTGGAACAGAGTAAACCTACCTCAACTTGCTCACATTCTAACAGCACTCCTCTAAGGTAACAAGACTACCTTCTTCACTCCCACATTATTCCTACACGTGTTGCTATCAGACAAACTGTAATCTATCTTCACCCTCTCTTTCTCCCCACCTTCTCTGTTTTTTCGTCAAATGAGATGTAGAGGTTATCTCTGGAATTCCATAGTTGCGCAG
>NC_137674.1:73003921-73013921 GCF_963989245.1 Nansenia antarctica
CTGCTCAACTGTTTGTCTGTGTGTTTGAAGGCCCTCATCTGTCACCTGTACACATTCTGATTCGCTATCAGCTGTCATTAGAGAGGCGGAGGAGCCGTTCCTGATTGGCTAGGGTGGAAGCGCTCAGCGTTAGGGCAGATTAGATGACAGGCTCTGTCCCTTATCAACCCTCCACGGTTGCCTCACACACTAAATCACTGTTTCACAATTCACACATACAGTAGATATCCTGTAGTCTATCCCGGTCCTCCTTCTGCCACGGTTCTACATAACAACACAACTCACTGACCTCACTGCTCTCCTCCACTCCATCTCCTCTGAGAAGAATCCAACTCTGTAACCTCCTGTTCTATCTCTCTGATAGCACTCGGTTGTGGCTGCCTCACTCCCTCTGTGCAGCGTGTTAAAGGGTTAATGACGTTTAAATGTCAGAGTGCCCTGATATTCAGGTTATTCCGCTAAGATTATGACGGGCTATACCGTAGAGCTTCCCCTTGTGAATCAACTCTGTTATAGTAAGGGTTAGGCGGTGTCAAAGGATTCACTGGAATCAAGTTTTTGCACAGATCAATGACACCACAATGGGGTTGAGCTGAAGGGTGTGTGTGTGGGGGGGGGGGGGGGGGGGATGACAACGACATGTGATTGGTAAATAAATGATCAGTTATAGTTTTTAATTGTTATTTTTCTTAGCTGGAAGACACAGGATGTGATGCTAAATAAATCTCCATTATCATAAATAAATGAATGTATCGATAGAGCACTCGTGCCTACGGAGACATTGCTGCGATCGTAACAGGTGGACTAGTAGAAAATAAGCCTTCAGGCGTGGTCCAAAAAGAAATATGTTAATGTGTGTAATCCATGAATAGTCATAACAATGTTGACTGTTAACTGTTTTCTGTGCTGTAGGCCCTGCACTTTCTGTGACTTCTCTGCACGACTATCTCACGTGTGTTAGATATTCCTAGAAATAATATTCAATATCCACTGTAATGACTCCTGTGAAACTAAGTCCTCGACAGCCTGCATCCGTGAGTGCGTAGTAAATACACAATGGATGCGTATTATCAACACACTCCAACAGCGTCCAATCTACTTTTAAACCTGTACTGTGTGTCCTCGCCTGAGGAGACTTTTCCTTCTGTGTTTTCCCTTCCATTTTCCTCCTGTATCGTCTCTTCTCTCTCTCTCACTCTCGTTTGATCATGCCTCTGCATAGCGCCGCTATCTCCTTCTGTGTAGATCTCTCTCTCTCTCTCTCTCTCTCTCTCTCTCTCTCTCTCTCTCTCTCTCTGCTCTCCATCATCAATAACTTCAAAGGCACAAAAGCAGCTAAATTAGGTCCGCCACTTTCTTGTGTCATGACTAATGAGCTCTCCGTTCGTTTGCGTATTAGTCTCGCTCTGCTGTGGCTCTACCCCTGGGAGCGGTGGTACGGCTGTGTCTTTTTATGAGCCAGGTAACCCAAAACAAAAGACGAGGAGGAGGAAGGGGAGGGGGAAGGGGGTGGGGGGGATCCGGCAGATACAATAAGATTGTACTTGAGTTTTTATTTCCGTGAGGCAAAGGAAATGGCGAGGATTTCAAGGAACTGCATCGCAGAAGTTATTAGAGATAAGACGGAACCTGTTCTGATTGACCCGATTGAAAACGATAGCAGTTCATATCCTGAAATGGTGCGATACAGTATACATACTGTATATACAGTTATTATTCGCAACGATCTCTCGAGTGCATTTTACTGATGGTTCCTGATCTGGTGCAGATACGATAACTCGGCCTATATGCAATGTTCTGCATGGTGAACATACGGTACTGCTTACACTGACCCCACGCTGCGCTTGAGCTCTGAGTCAGTGTCGTGCAGACGTCCCTATCCCACCTCAGATCAATGGAGTGGTTTTATGAACTATGAGAGAGCACTTTCAGAACCAGTCATGTTAGGATTGTTATCGCTCTCTCTAGCGATGAGTTCACAATATCCTTTCTTGGAGTGACTATGATGGCTTTTTTTGCTGTTTGATGCTGTATACATTTTACCGCTGATTTGACGCTTTTTTCTTTTGCGCACAGTATTGCTGTGAGACATCAACACTTCTTCTTCTCCCCCCCCCCCTCTCTCTCTCTCTCTGTCTCTCTCTCTCTCTCCATCTCTTTTCATTCCTCTGTTGCTGGGGTCAGGTAGCGTGAGTGTTATCTAGCCACCTCCTCCTCACTGTAGATGGCCACACATGGACTGGGCTGGCTTTTGTTCTCATGCCTCCCTGGTCTGGCTCTGTCCTCTCCCCTCTGTGTCCCTCCCTCTACCCTGCATGTGCCCCTCGCTAATGTAACACACACAAGAGAGCTTCCTGCATGTGCCTCTCTCTCTGTCACACACCCCCATCCCTGTCTCTCTCTCTCTCTCTCTCTCTCTCTCTCTCTCTCTCTCTCTCTCTGTGGATCAAATCTTTGACCTCATTGCTCTCTCTCTCTCTCTCTCTCCCTATCTCTCTCCCTATCTCTCTCTCTCTTTCTGCCCTCTCCTCTCTCTCTCTCTCTCTCTCTCTCTCTCCTCCCTCTCTCTCTCTCTCTCTCTCTCTCTCTCTCTCTCTCTCTTCTCTCTCTCTCTCTCTCTCTCCTTTCTCTCTGAAATCCTTCCAATGCATGGGAAAGTGTATTTTGCAATGCTTTGTCTAGTTGGTGGACACTGGTTTGGAGATATTCATATGGAATCACTGATTGAGTGGAAGCCTCTGACAATGAATAAACCAAACCACTGTATTGCTCAAGTGAAGGACCTAAGATTTACACACAAGGCCTATCATGCAGTGTTTGGCAATACAGTCAAGTCAAATAGTAGAGATAGCCCTTCAGTCCTGTTGCTATGTGGCTGTGGGATGCACGATCAATACATGTTTCGAATGTCGCCTTCTGGACTTTGTTTATTAAGGATGAGACATGGGGTCAAAGGTCGGTAAACAATTCTGATAGCTCTAGGATCACGGTCATTGGAAATTCCCCTGTTAATCGTCATTCAAGTCAAGCCCAAAAACATAATGGTCACTGAAATCAAGCCTCAAAGGTTGTCATATCATAGCATCATATCGTCACTTTCTTAAAATAATGGCTTACGTCATTTTTGAGGAAAATTATGTTTTTGCCTAAATATCATATATTTGGTTCAGTTCATTCTGTTTTTCTCAAAACTTGAAAATATGACTTCAGCCATTATTTGAAGAAGGTGACAATATCACATTTACAATGCCCCAGGATTGCACCTTAGAGCATAATCTCTTTCCCCCTCTAATTGAGTAGCTTTGATCATTTGGTTTTATCATGAATGTGTTCATCACAGAATGTAAACAACCATGGTCCCCTTTGCTAGTTGGTCTAATGTGGTATACTGAACTCAAACAAGCCATGACAAAATGTGTTGATATCTTATCTGTCTGCTAAAAAGGTCTAAGACCTTTTTTTTTTTTTTCAAGGGCAGATAAACCCAGATAACATCACCTTGCAGACATACAAGATAAACTAGTTTTAAACTCATGCCGTAGCATGCTGTTGTTCTCCATGAATTAATATATTAAGGTGTTGTCCTCTGCCTTTTGGTCCAGATAGTGTTCTGTATTGTAGCCTACACTTAAATTGACATTTTGACAGGTATGGGATTAATAAACGTGTGTATCGGTTTGCAATACACAAGAGCTTAAAGAGGAAAAACCCTTCTTGAGTGTAGGCCTTGAAAAGGACAGATGCAGTATTACTCACTATAAAGGTTGTTTTAGTCACTATTTAATCAACATCTGACTCACTGATATACTGTTTCAGAGAGAGAGAGAGAGAGAGAGAGAGAGAGAGAGAGAGAGAGAGAGAGAGAGAGAGAGAGAGAGGGAGAGAGAGGGAGAGAGATTTGACAAATCATTAAAGACATATGATAATACGATATCCTTCTCCTTCTTTAACCACATATCAAACTGCTAAGTGAAGAGGAAATGAAAGCAACAATGTGACCTGTAGTATTGGACGGGCGCGTGGAAGCTGTGAACCCGCTGAACGGTTATAAAAACATCAGGCTGATTGGCAGGATCATCTTTCACAGAGATTGGCGGCTGGGATGTGACTGATTTGGCCTATCATTATACTGTGTGTACCCTGGAATCTAAAAATACCCGCGTCCCAAGGATGAGATCATAGGCTTGGGGAGAGAGACAGAGAGACTTTGATTATAGGCTTTTGTCACAGGCATGAAACGGCTATTTGTCAGCGCCGTGTCAAAAGCGGTCGCGCGAGGAATCAACACAGTCCAAATAGTCGGAGGGATGAGGCTCGTGGTGGAGCTTACATCACTCACTTTATCAATGGACAGTGTTATTATCGCGTTTATTTGCCGGCACGCGTAATGAACTGTATCATTGCGCGCATTTCCATCAATATGGCCTGCACGACTCATACAGATATCCACATACAGCGACTTTACCCTATAGTGCCTCAGTAAGCGCAGCTCCATAGGTGAGTCCAGGGCAGGCCCCCATGCACTTGCAAACCAAATGGCCCAAAATATAAAATAAATTCTTATTTTGCTTTATAATGTGATGTGTATTGAATGGAAAGAGGTGTGCAATGCTAACATAGTTTACGAGAAGGCAGTGTCATACAGAACTGCACAGTTTTGCATGGATACAGTCAGTTAGTCTAGATGACATACCTGACCTCTGAACTGTGGAGATAAAGTGCAATGTACAAGTGGGTGGTTAAATGTATGACAGGACTGGTCCCATAGAACCACTGCTCAGATAAACAGCTTTTATAGCAGTGGGTGTAATCTCTGCCTGGATGGAACACCTCGTTCATTACTGAATTACTCACGTTTATAGTAGCCAAGTCTATGTAAGGGGAGGTTTACAATGAACAATTTGAAAAATGTGTTATGAGACACAGTCTTTCATTCCAAAGTAAACGTATAAGAACTATATTGTTCATACTACAACAGTCAGTAGGCGCTAATGTGTTTACTTATAACTGTTCATACGACAACAGCTTGAACTGCGTATTGTCAAATTGAGAGATAAGGAGGGAGTGTACGGGGATTGGCTACTCTGGATGTGTTGACCAGACTTGAGAGAGACTAAGGACACAATTAATGTCCCAAACGCACTGCGTACCTAATTGTCAATGATTAGACACAAAATTAATGTGTCTTTTTTCTGCTGCTCTTTGAAAGACGTATTGGTATGAAGGCGCTCATTTGGATAAATCCATGCGTCCTTGTCTCCAAAAGGTGGCACTGTTGAGTTTTAGAACGGCAGAGGTATGTCCACTTTCTCCACAAATCCTTTGTCATTTTCTTCCGAAAACTATATCGCTCTGAATATATTTTTCTTTTTTCCCCCCAGCAATCTGTCATACAACTACTATATAATATAACACGGTTACTTTAAATGATAGAAATGTAACGTTTTTCGCTTTGTCACTCCATCACTCGTATATTAGGCTATTTCGAATGTAAAGCAAACTGTGAACATGTGAGTGTGCACAGCCATGTCCAAAGAAATCTGCACATCATTAATCATAATTGCCCAATCGTGATACTTTTGAAAGGAATATACATTAGTAGGCACGTGCAAACAGTTTAAATTACATCATTATATTCAGACTATGGACAAATACATATTTAAAACCTGTATTGTAACAAACTTGATGAATGCAACACTTAATATGAATACGTTGATGTGAAAATACGACATATTGCAACAACATTTAACCCAAAATGCACAAATCTGGCCATTCCACGTTGCGCGCATTACAACAATCAAATGCTTATAATTTCCTTCCCAAACAAAGATCAAATGGTCATAATAATGATATCTAAATGGAGTCGCGAAAGCGTTAAGAGGTCGGGTCCCGTCTGACAGTCAGCTGATCGCCTCTGACAGTTGAGAAAAGTTTGGTTTCTGTACTAATATGTTAATTAGCCGTCAGATTGTGCGAGCCCATTGGCTCTTCGTCCGAGTCAATTTCCCTTTTCCAACCTGACGTCAGGGGCGGCTATAAAACTCTCAATGCTTTTAAACTCATCTGCTCTGTGATCCCTCTAAAAAATCAGCCTACAAGTCAGAGGCATTTTATGTGCGAGGCTACATTTCAGCCCCTCTCCTTCGACATTTCACCTCTCCGCTTTTATGCAATGTATCCATGAAGAAACCGTAAAGCGTTAAATGTTTAAAATACTAAGCCGCCGAATTTCTAATGCTGAGAGAGGACTCCGCAACCCGCGTGCAGCACGGTGCGTCTATGCAATAGACTCTGCAAAGGAAAACTATCCATTTACTGTTGGGAACCCCGTCGCTGCAAAAAAAGGACATTGAAAACCTATTTTTTCCAGTAAAAGACTAATACGCTTAAAAAATCAAACTGGCTCACGTTCTTCCCAACCAACCCAGTTTGACAGCTGCGCTTCACCCCCTTTGGAGGACTGTCAGCAGCAAGAGGATGGCATCAGAGCTGGCAATGAGCAACTCCGACCTGCCCACCAGTCCCCTGGCCATGGAATATGTTAATGACTTCGATCTGATGAAGTTTGAAGTGAAAAAGGAGCCGGTGGAGCCCGATCGCAACATCAGCCAGTGCAGTCGCCTTATCGCCGGGGGATCCTTGTCTTCCACCCCGATGAGCACGCCTTGCAGCTCGGTGCCCCCTTCTCCAAGCTTCTCGGCGCCCAGTCCGGGCTCGGGAAGCGAACAGAAGGCACACTTGGACGATTTCTACTGGATGTCCGGTTATCAACAGCAGTTGAATCCGGAGGCGCTGGGCTTCAGCCCCGAAGACGCAGTAGAGGCGCTGATCAACAACAGTCACCAGCTCCAGGCTTTCGATGGCTATGCTAGAGGGCAGCAGTTTGCCGGCGGAGCCGGAGGAGGAGGCACCATGGCCGGGGAAGAGATGGGATCCGCCGCGGCGGTGGTGTCCGCAGTTATCGCCGCTGCAGCAGCCCAGAACGGGGGTCCCCACCACCACCACCATCACCACCACAACGGCGGCCACCATCAATCACCCGGGATGGACTCGGGGGGAAATCACCCACACATGCATTTGAACGACCGGTTTTCGGACGACCAGCTTGTGGGCATGACAGTGCGGGAGCTCAATCGGCAGTTACGCGGGGTCAGCAAGGAAGAAGTGATCCGGCTGAAACAGAAGAGGAGGACCCTAAAGAACAGAGGCTATGCCCAGTCCTGCCGCTACAAGCGGGTCCAGCAGCGGCACGTCCTGGAGGGCGAGAAGACGCAGCTGGTCCAGCAGGTAGACCACCTCAAGCAGGAGATCTCCAGGCTGGTCCGGGAGAGGGACGCATACAAAGACAAATACGAGAAGCTCATCAGCAACGGCTTCAGAGAAAATGGATCCAGCAGTGACAACAACCCTTCCTCCCCAGAGTTTTTCATGTGAGTCTCGACATTATCATGAGAAAAAAAAAAAAGAATATCAACCGAGTTTGTCAAACCCCTCATTAAAAAGTTTTCATTGTGAAACATTTTTTGTTGTGGGGCTTATAGACCAAGAACTCATTTGCCAACTTTTTTTCGATTTTTATTTTTTTTATTTTTGACAACCGAGATTTGCTCAAGTTTGTCAATATAACGGTTTGAGTTTTGGGGGGGCTTGCAATAGAAAGATGGGACTTTCATCAATGTTCATTTTGGAGTACAGGCCTATACTCTGAAACCTGCCATCGTCTTTTTTTGCTACCATACTTATTGTTTTATGCATATTTGTCAAGATATTTTTCATCGTTGTTCATTTGACTTGCAGTGTTTTTAGTATGATCTACCATCTATGATTTTTCGAAGTTGATTCAACTTTATAATGTTGCAGTATACTAGGTGTGCATGCAAGCACTAAGTATACCCCTTTGAAGTTCATCAACTTGCCTTTTTCACCATTTAACTTTTGAACCCGTGTACAAATACCTTTTAAGAACTGCAACCATCCACAATAAGACGTTTTTTTTTTGCTTTTTCTTTATTTATTTTTGTTATTCTGCCAAACTCGGAGGACTGCGAGCCTGCCATTTTACCCCACCTCATCTCATGCGTAATGCTTGCTATTTTGTGTTTAGCAACAAAAAGACTATTACTCCTATGAAACAATATTCATTGTTTAAAAAGAGACATTATTGAACTGCCCTGCATGCTGGACATGTACGGTTTTCTTTTATTTTTTTTGTGCTTGGAAATGAAATATTGTCGGATGACTCCAGCATGGCATTCATACTTTCGTTTATGGCCTCATCACTTTTTTGGGACAGCAACAAAAAAGTGACAGAGACACTTACCACCCCCCTCCCCCGTCAAGTGCATTTCGACTGTGTTGAAGTCCACCACCGTCGGCTACTATTTCTATAGTGAATGCGGTGATGCATTCCTGATGGAAGTTGGTCGGCGGGATCCATGTTGCGAGGGGGCGAAAACCATATGGAATCATCCATCCCTCTCTGGGACTAAACTGTCTGTTGCTTAAAGCGGTTTGTTATTTAAAAGAAATACCCCCATCCCTGTGCATTTGACAACTCTGGAATGCTATGGATTTTAAGTAAATAATTTAAGTAAATAGTTTTATAATCTGTGAGTCTAAAGGATAACATGGGTATGCTACAGGTTGACATTAAAGAGGAATGTGATAGATGATTAGGTTCATTTAGACGTAGGTTTCATAAAGTCCTGTGCACTAAATTGTTTTCTGACATTGGGTTGGAGAGGTTGGCGCGGCTCCAAATGAATAAACTATTGTTTCCATGCAAGCAGCGCTTATTGCAGCATGTGCTTGCAGTTCAAACAGAAGTTTGACAGCTGTAGTTTGTCTTCGCCAACCACTGACTGTATTTTAAACCAAAGTATTAAACGAGGAAAAGCTTCAGCCCTATTCAACGTGAATAACCATGCATTTGAAAATGTATTCTTCTTCAAAGAAGTGAAGTGTTTTGGACTGAATTGCACTAAATGTAGCCTGCAATCATAGAGATCAGAATGGGAATCCTCTTCAACGCTAATTCAGAGACACGAGATACCTTTGGCATTGCTGGAAAATGATACCATTTTAATAGTGTTGTCACGCAGGAGTAGACTATTTTGTTCCTAAACGAACTCATTATTTACAAGGCAATAATATTATTATAACCAATAATGTCTGGACATTGTTAAATAGCCAGGGATTGACACCCTGCTTGTAAAATGGGGAAATACCATTCATCATTAAATCTTTAAGAATATGTTAATTAAACTTTCCTCTTATATATATAAATATATATATATATTTTGCTGTGCAAAATTATTTCACTCACTAACCATATGTGATGTTCATATGTGCTCGTTTTTCATTTCGTACAATTAAATGATATGCAATAAATGTATGTAATTGGCCTTCATTAAGTTTCTCAGTTTTCTCTTGACATAGTACCTGCAAATACTAAATGTGGATTTCAGAAACGAAATGAGAAAAGTGTTGTTATGTTAACTAGGAATAAGGAGTTGCTGGAATGTATTGATTTCATGTCTGCCATTTAGTTTCACATGAAGCGGTTACTTTCTCCTAAGATTTATCCTGATATGAATGAAAGTAATCCGATGTTAATTACTAACGCTGGGTCGCGTCAGTACAGCTTGGTTGGTCAAAAGCTATTCGAAATCCTTAACAAAAGAGAAGGAAATGACCATTTCACTTTTGAAATAGATTTGATCGTGTTATTAATCTATATTCCAGCTTTAACCAAGTTGTTGCACCGAACATTTTTGTGTTGTAGCGTCTTTTAGAAAGACATGTTGTTATGGAAAATCATTTGCCATTTGGAAAACAGTATAAGGCAGTGAAAAAAGAAAACATATATCCCAGCCTCATTGATATTATTCCAGTATAGCCTGTCACAACTGTCTCCTGTGGAATTTGGCCAGATCATCTCAACTCAATGCATGTGTTCAATCTGGATTAACCAAGCCCTGCCCAAACGCATTTTTAACAC
>NC_137674.1:73028921-73036421 GCF_963989245.1 Nansenia antarctica
ACACACACATGTACGCACGCACACACACACACACACACACACAATAACACGTGCACGCAAGCACGCACATACACACACACGCGCACACAAGCACGCACACATTTTTTACATTTGTACATTTTTGGCATTTGGCAGGCGCCTTTATCCAAAGCGACTTACAACAAATACAAACATACAATAAACAAACATACACATTTGTCTAAGTAAGTGAATAATCTATCCATCAGTCATCACATCTTTTTCTTTTTTAATGGTGGAACACACACACACACACACACACACACCACATTAAAGAGGTCCAATTCAACTGACATCATCTAATTGCATTCATAACTCCACCTGTTTTTTTACTGCTATACTGTATCCGGTTATTAAGAGCACATTATGACACACATAGCCAATCTGTGTCACACATTTGGATGGTGTACACTTGTGCGCTAACAGAGGAGACTGTAGTGTAGTGTAGGGGACAGCGGTGCAACGTAAACAGGGGACCTGGGAGAGAGAGAGAGAGAGAGAGAGAGAGAGAGAGAGAGAGAGAGAGAGAGAGAGAGAGAGAGAGTCGTCGTGTTCTCTGTGATCGTTTGTCTTTCACACGAACGCACAACCTAGAGCCATGAGATTACCTCCATGCTTCACAGAGCCTTCTCTCCTCTCCTCTCCTCTCCTCTCCTCTCCTTAGCCTCTCACAGGAGGGGGAAAGAGGGAAGGAGGGAAGGTATAGGAGAGGGACACACACAAACACACACACACACACACACAGCGAGAGAGAGAGGGAGAGTGAGATGAAAGAGGCAAAGGGGAGAGAGAGGGAATCAGAGACCAGAAATGAAAGAGAGGGAGGGAGAGAGAGAGATAAAGAGATAACGACAGACACAGAGAGAGAAAGGTAGAGAGAGAGACAGAGAGAGAGAGAAAGACAGACAGACAGAGAGAGAGAAAGACAGACAGACAGAGAGAGAGAAAGACAGAGAGAGAAAGAGAAAGACAAATAGAGAGAAAGACAGAGAGAAAGAAAGAAGGCTCACAGTAGAGTTATTGCAGCACATTAAGGGATTCGTGTCCACACTCTGGCCACAGCTCTATGTCTAAGTGCACATTACTTATAGCCCACTGTTAATGCCCCCTGCACAATCGTTTATAGTTTTTATAACCCCAAACACATAATGGCCTAACAGGCCAAAGGATAACTCTCTCCTCCTCCTCTTTCTCTCTCTACTGTTCTGTTTTCTACGGCCATATAAGACACTCTAGTATATCATATCGGCGCCTTTTGCTTCAGTGTGGTAATAAAAAGAATACAATTCACAAGGAGGGTAGAGTTTGTTTTTTCTGCTTCTATTCGATTTCATATTCGAACGGACGAAAGGTGTGGAAATCCCAAAGGCTATCGTTGCCACCCTCGGGCAGCACGGAAGAAACACAACTCTGAGAGATATCGTCGCCGCGCTCTATTTACGACGTGTTAAGATAAACAGTTTTGCCGTCCGACCAGTCTGTGTACGCCGAGGAACACGTCCTCCTCGTTCGTGTGGTCTGGGGCTGGCGAGGGCTCAGCTGCTCAGAGACCAGACTTATGGTTCCCTGGGCTCCCGCAATGATAACAATATTTGGTATCAAATTAATTCCTGCGTTCTGCTCGATTGAGGCCAGGCAAACAATACGCCCGGCCTGCGATCCATAGATCTGAAAGCAAACAATCCATCGGTAACGCGCTTAAATGAAGTCATGTTTTTAATCAGCTTGTGTATTTTCGGAAGCGTCGGTCGTAAATCAGTGGGTGTGAATGCAGTATAATACAGGCTACTGTGAAGCCAACGCACCCCCCCTCCCCCCCCCCCCCACCCCCCGGCTGGCTTTGGGTGCCTGGGAAACGAAGGAGTGGAGAGAGAGGGAAGAGAGAAAAAAAAGTGCAAGTGGGAGAAAAGAAGGGAGAGAGAGAGATAAAGACAGACACAGAGAGAGAAAGAGACAGAGAGAGAGAGAGAGAGAGGGAAAGACAGACAGAGAGAGAGAAAGACATGTAAGGAAGACACGTTGAATGGCTTGAACTGTGGAAATGTGTAGGCGTTGTTTGTGGTGGGCGCGTCTAAGGAGGGGAGGAGCCACGGACTAGACCCGCCTCTGAAAGGGAGAGCATTAGATGACCTCTGACCTCACAGAGTCCTCTGTCGGGCCATTACAAATGCAAACATCCATTTGACACCCATACTTTCCATAGTGTACATACTTCAGTGTGTGTGTGTGTGTGTGCGTGCGTGTGCGTGTGCATGTGTGCGCGTGTGTGTGCATGTGTGTCTCCTCCCACTTCTTGACAGCGGAGGAACATAAAAAGACCTGAGTGCGGGGAAAGGGAGGAGAGAGAAAGATGGGTGATGGCATAACAAGTGGGAAGAGAGGAGAGGAGAGGAGGGGAGCGAGGGTTGAACATTTCGAGAGGAGTAAGAGGAGAGGGAGAAGAGGTAGAGAGGGAGGAGGAGAAGGGGAGGAGGAGAGCAGGATCAGCGGGGGTAGTGGTGCCTTCGTGTCTACTCCATGCCTCTCTAAGCCCAGACATAACTATTGTGTTTACAAGCCTCAGTTGCTATTACCGTTAAATTATTGGGGTGGGGGGCGCATGGAAGGAGGGAGGAGGGGGTCGGAGGGAACAGGGAACAGGGGGCGAGGGAGAGAGAGGGAGGGCGGTTGGGGGTACATACTTGTCCCTCTCTTTCATAGTTCTGGTTAACCAGGCTGAGGAATGCTCTTTGCGTTGGGTAATTACAGACTTGGTGGGTACTGTCACCCTAGAACAAACCATAGCCACAGATACTCTGATCCTCGCAATGAGAAGAAAAAAAAGAGAGACGTTTCCATGTCTTAACAGTGGCTATACTGGTCCGTTCCTACACTGGGGGGGTGACTGGGGGCTATGGGAGAGTTCTACCCATGCTACTGCTTCCATGCTAGGAGCCATATAGATTGTGAAAAGACGTGTGTCGTGGGAGGTGACTCTGTACTTAAGGGCAGACATGGCAGATGAGAGAAAGGCTGTGAACTCTTGGTTCGTGGCCTCACTGTGGCCTGGTTTCATTGGCCCACACGGGTGTGTGACCCCTGGGAAAGGATCTTTGCGGTCGTTAAAAAGTGGAGTTTCTAAAACAGAGATCATGGGAGACCCGCAACGACGAAGGTTCACAGAGTCTCACACTCAAGGCTTTTGTTCTTTTGTTATGGCTCTTCTCTCTTTCTCTCTTTCTCTCTCTCTCTCTCTCTCTTTCTCTCTTTCTCTCTCTCTCTCTTTCTCTCTCTCTCTCTCTCTTTCTCTCTCCCTCTCCCTCCACCCCATCCCTCGCGCTCGGCCCGGGTCATTTTTTAAGCCTGACCTGGACATGACTATTAAAGGGAAACGGGAAGTATCTCAAGCATCCTCTCCGGCTGTAGGGAGTAGTGTAGGATGTCAGGCTAGTATGGCCGCTGAAGACGAGGAGGAGGAAAGGTAACACCCCCTCTCCCTGGTGTCGTCCTCCTCTCGGTATATAAACATTCTGTCTGCTAGGAGGACACCGATGACCTCTGACAGACCCCGAGAACACCCGGTGGCATCCGTCCGTCCATTCACGCGCAACTACGAGGCTTTTATTTGTAAATGCAAATACGTGGCTTCCTCTGTGCTTTACCTCACCCCGAGGGCAAACGATAGAGGGGATAAAAAACAAACCTTTCTCGGTCTCACACACTCCCTCACCAAGTGCGCCCCCCCCCCCCACACACACACACACAGACACACACACACACACACTTCCCTCCCCCCAGACTGACACCCTCCTCAGTCACCTTACACACACCCTGGCTGCTCATAAAAAACAAACCCCTCTGTCGTCCTCCCTACTGAGGATAACAGCCGTGGACTCCACCATCTTAGATTTACAACGGCGCTCGATACACTGTTCGATAACGCGCTGTTCCCCACGAGTGTCAAGGAGGACGTCGACTTGAGCGTCGGGGTTCGTTCGTAGACGTTTCGAGGGAGGGATAACATACAGTAAGCCGTAACATCCATATGTGTGTGAGGCCCCCCCGTACGGTGCGTATTGACGGTGATGGAGAGTGTGTTCTTTTTTCACCGGGGGTATTACCTACTCCTCTGTGTATAAACCTCCTCTCATAACCCGGTAGTAACCCTGGGGAAGGATACGTTACTGAGGCCCTGTCAGAGTACAGCCACAACTGTAGCCCAAAACATAACACATAAACAAGATAGGGGGAGGGGGGGGGGGAGGAAGACAGAGAGAGAGATGGGGAGAGAGTGGGGGGGAGGGGGAGAGAAAGAGAGACAGAGAGAGAGAGTGGGGGAGAGAGAGAGAGAGAAAGAGATGGAGGGGGAGAGAGAGAGAGAGAGGGGGGGGGTACAGTGCCTTCCTCCGGTTCCTGTGGCCGTAGTGGAATAGTTGTGGTGATGGGTAGTGACAGCTGAGGGAGCGAGGGAGCGGGAGAGGAATTTCACTCCTCCAAAATCCCAGAAGAGACGGAGGGAGGGAGGGAGGGAGGAGAAGGAGAGTCATTTAGGCTAAACTGCTCTCTGTGGTGTCTCTCTCTCTCTCTCTCCCTCCCCCCCCCCCTCTCTCTCTCTCTCTCACCCTCTCTCTCCCTCTCTCTCTCTCTCTCTCTCACACACACATACACACACATGCTCACACACATACTTGCAGTTAATAAACATTTAGCGTAAGAAGCGTTTCCTTCAATCTCCAGTCACTCCTACAGTACAGTACATTATGATAACCATTTAGCCAATAAACCTTGATACTACGGCCTCCGTGGTAGCAGCCCAGAAGACAGAGGCAGTGTCAGGCCGACCCACTCTCTCAAACATACATTATATGTACAGTGTGTACAGCTGGACCATAATAGAGGTGATCATCTAAGCGGCGTCTCTCCCAGTGACACTTTCCTGTTCTGACATTCACCTCCTATTGCTTTCATGAGAGATTTTTGTGTGTGTGAGTGTTTCTGTTTCTGTTTCTGTTTGTGTCTTTGTCCGTGTGTGTGCGTGTGCGCGTGCGTGCGTTGTGTAGCGATGACCCTGCTGGCCCCCTTCATCTCCGGGCTTGTGTCGGAGTACACGGGAGGTCAGCGTCGGGGCTGCTAGTGTAAGAGGCTCCATTCCCACGGCTGCTGTCTCACAGACCCGCTGGTCACAGGAGGATGAAAAGACTATGGATTTTTCCTCCCCTCTTTGCATTCGCCAGAGCAGGCAGGGATAAGACAGGAGATGAGGGCAGCCGGGCTCCATTCAAAGCAGCTCTAAGCTCGGCGCTGTAGTCCTGTCTGACCCGGGACTCTTTGGTTCACCAGGCAACACGTAAAACGCACAGGGGCGCATGCAGGCGCACACACACACGGAAACACAAGCCCGCATACACACAGACCGGTATACACGCATATACATGCAGGCACACAGGCACACACACATACTGTAAATTACTGTATGCACACGCACGCACGCGTGCATGCGCGCGCACACACACACACACACACACACACACACACACACATACAGAAACACTGCAGGAAATACACACAAACAGGGGCACACACAGACACACTGCCACACACATATGCACACACACACACACACACACACAGTATTCATTCTTGGTTCAGTACCCTGGTTCAAAGCGTGGTCACACGGTGTTAAGAACATTGACCCTGTAACCTTTGAATATATGAATACCTATGAATAAGTGAGGACTGAGCTTGCTGTCAACACCTGCACACACACTTACAGCACTGCACACACACACACACACACACACACACACACACTTGCAACACGCAAGTGAACTCCCTTGCCCACCTAGAATACATTTATGGAGACTGACACATATGTCTGCAGATACACACCAAAACAGGATCGCAACATGAAAGGTAGAGAGGAAAAAAAACAAAAGGAAAAAAGCGGGGGGGGTTGAGGGAGGTAGAGATAGACAGAGAGAGAAAGAGAGAGAGAATTCAAAGCCCCATTGCCCTCACAAGCAATTAGAATAATTTCAAATTAATATGAATAAACCAGAGTGCTGCTGCAGTCTTATCAGCATCCAGAGAAGACTCTCTCTCTTCTCTCTCCTCTCTTTCCTCTCTCTCTCCTCTGTCCTTTCTCTCCTCTCCTTCTCTCCTCTCTCTCCTCTCTCTCCTCTCCCCCTCTCCTCTCTCCTCTTTCCTCTCTCTCCTCCTCTCTCCTCTCTCTCCCCTCTCTCTCCTCTCTCTCCTGTCTCTTTCTCTCTTCTCTCCTTTCTCCCTCCATCAGGATGCACGGGAGGCCCTCCCGCATAAACACTGACACCCCGCTGTCACGCGTCTGGCGGCTCTCTTATTCCCTCGCCCTCGCCCCCGCCCCCCCCCGAGTCCCTCCCCCTCCACGCGCCCCCGCAGAAACACAGACAGGTTGGCAGACAGGACGAGGCAGAGCGTCTTACAGGGCGGAGACACGCCTGCAACTGAACTGTCTCTGAACTGTGTTGATCTGTTGTTGTTGTTTTGTTTTTCACCAAGACAGAAAAAAGAAACCTACCCAAAACCCCTCATTGTTATAGGCTAGTCTTGTCTTCTCTTCCCGTTCAGCGTTCGTGTGTCCCGCCCAGACAAGAGGGGAGATTATGGGGGTGACCTGGGTCTTTCGCCAACCACCTCCACCCCCCCCCCCCTCCCCCCACGGTCAGTGAGCCGAGAAACGCTGACCCTGTCAATCGTACTTTGGTCCTCAGGACAGCACATAGGTGGTGGGTTCGATTCCCGCCCGAGACCGTAGAGACTGTAACATGTATGCACTCACTGCAATGTAAGTTGCTTCGGATAAAAAGGTCAGCTAAATGGCATATATATTGTGTATATATATATATATATATATATATATATATATATATATATATATATATATGTTCTCTGTATTTGTCATGTCCTGTTATTAGAACAGTGTGACAGTTGTTGGAGTTGGATGTGGTGATGATGTGTGTGGACAGTGGTCTGGCTGGTTGCTGTGACCGTTGCTGGTTCCTAGAGGCTGGGGGGGTGATGTGTGAAGCAGTGGAGGTGTCATTCACACGTGGCCACAAACTGCCATCGTCAGTGTGTGTCTGTGTGTGTGTGTGTGTCTGTGTGTGTGTGTGTGTGTGTGTGTGTGTTTGTGTGTGTCTGTGAGAAAGAGAGGTGACAATGAGCATGCCCTATGTGTTTACCGAACACTTAAACTGTACATGGAGCCATTATTCCTACAATAGAAAACACTGATGATCAGAGCAGTGGTCGTACTATTAGTAGTAGTATGAATTAGCATTAGTAGCACTGTATTAAAAGAGGAGAGAGAGAGAGAGAGAAAGAAAGAGAGAGAGATGGATAGCAGTAGAAGGTAGGCCATGTTTGGCCATGTTTGTTTCTGGGCATTCTGCTCGTCCGCATCATTAGGGAGCCTGGCGTTGTCACGGACACGCAGAGGGCATCGCTGCCATGCGTGGGACAGGA
>NC_137674.1:73041421-73043921 GCF_963989245.1 Nansenia antarctica
GACACCGTAGAAATCCATTTCACATACAGATGCACAGGGTAGCTAGCGTACGGAGATAGATAGAGAGAGATAGATAGATAGATAGATAGATAGATAGATAGATAGATAGATAGATAGATAGATAGATAAAAAGACAGATAGATAGACAGATAGATAGAACAGAGGGAAAAAAAGCCTTTTCAATTCATTTATTATTATTATTTTATTATTTATTTTTTTACAATTGTTACCGTCTCAATAATTCTATTTCGTCTCTGTTTTTGTCACTGTCTGGTGGTTTTTAGAGCGAGTGTAAAAGAAAAAAAGAAAAGATTGAAAGTGAAAGTTCAAAACTGTGAAGTAAGATGAATCTACTGTATTTCATGCTGCTTTCTCATGACTTTTGAGTCTTTGTGCTGTAAACATTACTTTGCAATTTTCTGTGGTGTGTCAGTTCTCACAGGGAGTGGATGTTGCCTCTGCAAGCAGAAAATTCTTTGAATGTTCAACGTCCTCAGAGGCGATCATTGCACCGGTCATTTGTCATTGCCTGGTCCCGGCTTTTTTTCTGATGGTTTCTTTTTTCTTTATGTCTTTATGTTTGTTTTCTTGTTGTGTGTGTGTGTGTGTGTGTGTGTGTGTGTGTGTGTGTGTGTGTGTGTGTGTGTGTGTGAGTGTGTGTGTGTGCGCCTGCGTGCCTGCAAAAGCAGTGTGTGTGTTTATGTGTGTCCTGTCCTGTTCTATTCTTCAGCTTTTTTTCTGATGGTTTCTTTATGTTTGTTTTCTTGTTGGGTATGTGTGTGTATGTGTGTCAGTGTGTGTGCCTGCACAAGCAGTGTGTGTGTTTATGTGTGTCCTGTCATACTGCTCCCTCATACACCCCCCTAAGAGCATTCGAGAGGTTTAGGTGGTCTTGCTGCCAGACTAATACAGGCCAGACCCCCAGACCCCCAGACCCCCAGACCTCCAGACCCCCAGACCTCCAGACCTCCAGACCCCCAGACCTCCAGACCCCCAGACCCCCAGACCTCCAGACCCCCAGACCTCCAGACCCCCAGACCTCCAGACCCCCAGACCTCCAGACCTCCAGACCTCCAGACCCCCAGACCTCCAGACCCCCAGACCTCCAGACCCCCAGACCTCCAGACCTCCAGACCCCCAGACCTCCAGACCCCCAGACCTTCAGACCTCCAGACCCCCAGACCTCCAGACCTCCAGACCCCCAGACCTCAAGACCCCCAGACATCCAGACCCCCAGACCTTCAGACCTCAAGACCCCCAGACCTGCAGAGCCCCAGACCTGCAGACCTCCAGAGGCCCAGACCCCCAGACCCCCAGGCCTCCAGAGCCCCAGACCCCCAGACCTTCAGACCTCCAGAGCCTCAGAGCCTCAGAGCCCCAGAGGTCCAGTGTTCCACTGGTCCAGAGCTCCAGAAGTCCTGTTCCAGGTCCAGCCAGGGACCACAGGCCAGAGAGCGCAGCCTTGAGCCACGTGTCTGGCATGGCATGGACACGCTCTCTGTAATTGCTATAGGGAGGAATGTGTCTGCGGGGGAGTGTACAGTGTGTGTGTGTGTGAGTGTGTGTGTGTGTGTGTGTGTGTCTGTGTGTGTGTGAGTGTGAGTGTGAGTGTGAGTGTGAGTGTGTGTGTGTGCGTGTGCGTGTGCGTGTGCGTGTGCGTGTGCGTGTGCGTGTGCGTGTGCGTGTGCGTGTGTGTGTGTGTGTGTGTGTGTGAGAGTCTACACAATCTCTGTCTCTCTGTGTACCACAAGGCTGGGGAGGAGAATCATTCTTGTCCCGGAGTGAGACCAGATTACTCAAAGTAGACAAAGACAGTCCAGAACCTCGGAGAATAATGGGAGCTGGTATTTTCTCCAGCAGCACATGGTTCCACTGCAGGCAAAAAGCTCTCCTCTGAATGATTATATCAAAAGAGCAACAGCCCGGGTGATGCAACCACATTCATTCGCAACACCAGAGTCAGACAGGGGCTTGTAGACACTATCAAAGAGACCTCTGTGTATTTTCAATTTCTGTCTGACAGGGTGGGGGTGTCAGTTGTGTGTTTAATTTTATTATGTGTATGTGTGTGGGTGCTTGTGTGTGTGTGTGTGTGTGTTTCTGTGTGTGAGTGTGTGTGTGTGTGTGTGTCCGTGTGTGTGCGTGCGCACGCGTGCGTGTCGCGTCTTCGCACGTCTTTTCGGGCTCGCATGTGTGTGTGTGTGGACGTGCGAGAGTGTGCGTTGTGCGCGTGTGTGGTTAATGCACTCGACATCGACTCAAAGACCGCAAATCATAAGTGATGGTGAGAACCACATTAGGGTTAGGGCAGATATAAAACATGGCTGTTGACATCAAACAGACCGACCTCCAGACAGAGACGGGGGGGTGGGGTGGGGTGGGGGGCCTTAGACAGCAGCAGGGAAGCCTCTCGTGTGTCACTGAACGACAGACACACATGCTAAAGAGGTCGATAACATCGCCTGTTTCGTCAGCGTCGACCAGGGATCGTGGAGGAGTG
>NC_137674.1:73053921-73073921 GCF_963989245.1 Nansenia antarctica
TTGATACATTTTCGTTCCGTATGCATGTGCACATGTAGAATAATCACATGGTCCTAGTTCACAATCAGACACACACCTTGTCCTTTAACGTATGTGAGAGTGTGTCCATGTCTGTGTTCACCCAGTGTTATATAACCCTCTGCCTCTCGGTGTGACTGTTTCAGTCTGTTTATTCAGGTGTGTGTAGTGTGTGTAGTGTGTAGTGTGTAGTGTGTGTGCGTGTGCGTGTGTGTGTGTGTGCGTGTGTGTGCATGTGTGATTGCCTGTGATGATGTGTGTGAATGTGCGCTCCTATGTGTGTCCTGTATGTGCATGTGTGTGCACGTGCGACTGTGTGTGTGTGTGTATGTGTGTGTGAGTTTGTGTGTTTAAGTGTGTGCTCCCTGCTGCTCCGGTTTTGTCTTTGGGGATCATTTACAACTCTCAACATTTTTATAACAGCCCATTTGGTGCTATTGCTATTGATCACGCACGCTGCCAAGATCAGGCTCAGAATACAGGCTTTTCCTGAATTGCACCGCTTCTCTGCCCACGGCTCTCTCTTTCCCTTCCCTTACTCCCTCTTTCCCTCTCCCTCTCTCTCTGTTTCTCTCTCTCTTCCTCTCTCTCTCTCTATCTCCCTCTCTCTCTCTCTGTAGATCCTGGGTGTAAGTAACACTGTTTATAAGAACTATAAATACTAACTCCTTTTAAGACAAGTTCATGCTTGCTCTCTCTCTCTCTCTCTCTCTCTCTCTGTCTCTCTCTCTCTCTCTCTCTCTCTCTCTCTCTCTCTCTCTCTCTCTCTCTCTGTCTCTCTCTCTCTCTCTGTCTCTGTCTCTCTCTCTTTCTCAGGCGGATGAGTGTGTATAATTGAATGTTCCGCATCCTTGTTTCTGACACTCTCTCTGGGTCAGACCGCGGATAAGATCCACAACATGAAAGCTCTGTTTTTAATTCTCTTTATTCAATCACATGCCACGCAGGCTGATTAAGTCCCAGTCAAACAGTCAAATCGGGAAAAAAACGACAAAAGCGTTTCTTTTTTTAGCCCCAGCCAGAGAGAAGTTAATCAAATGAGCGAAAGAGATATGTGTTTATGTCGTGCGTGCGCACTGTACACTGTGCTGTGACAATTCATTCTGTATCAGTTAGTTGCGCGGATGTTCATGTGAACACATGTTCGGAGGGGCTGTGTGAGAACATACCTGCCTCGTATCGTCTCCCCCGTCACTAATGAGAGAGAAACGTTAGACGGGGATCTATCAATAGGACCCTCTCCTCAGCTGTGTACGAGTGTCCCTTTGGAGCGTAAACAGCATTCCGTCCCTAAGCCTGAACCTGGTACAGTCATTAAAAAACATAAGGCCGGTGCACACACGCACGTTGTGTGTGTGTGTGTGTCTGTGTGTGCGCGTGTGTGCTCTTATAGGTCTGTCCGTCAGTGGTGTTGTAACATAAGCTCATCTGAAGCGGTTCTGTTTCGGTCAGAGAGCTCTCTGTTCTCCTCACGGCCTTCACGCCTGCTCCACTTGTCCTGTCCAGGAATGTGTTCGGAGCAGGGGGGGGTGGGGTGGTGGGGTGGGGGAGGGTTGGAGTGCTCGGCCCAGCGAGGTGGACCTTCTCTCCCCCCCTGCTGTAAGCATCCGACGGGGAGGCTTTCTTCCATGCCTCCATGGAGATGGAGAGGGTTCACCGTGAGGGGGTTTAGGGGGTTTAGGGAGCCAGGGTGAGGTAGGTATCCTCGGGCCTTGGTCAGTTCTGGTGAGGGGTCGGGGGTGAGAGGTCAGGGGTCAGGGTTGGTGAGGGGGGGGGGAGAAGAGAAGGAGAAGGGGCAATTTGGTTTCGGTGGGGTACAAGAAGAAATGCCGACGAGACTCCGAGACAAGGGCGACATCCTCTCATTTTCTCCTCTTTTACAATCTCTTCCCCTCTTGACTTTTTTTCCTGTTGACTCTCCCTTTCTTCTTTTCATCCTCCCTTCCCCCTCACTCTTTCCTCCTTCCTCAAAGGGAGATGATTTAGAGTAAATGACTTCCCTTGCCTTAGTCCAGGATGGGTGAGGAAAGGCCGTCTGTGGTTATCTACATACACCACAACACGCCCCCCCCCCCCCCCCCCCCCCCCACCCACACACACACACCCCTCCCACACACACAAAACAAAAACACCCACAGTGCAGTTTGGACAGGAGGGCATCAAAGAGCCAGCCAGCCTCCGTGACTTTGTGCTGCCGTCTCCCCCTAAAGAGGAGTGAGTTGGCTGGCACACGTTAGAGGTAAGAGCAGCCCTGCATCCTGGCCTGTCAGCCTGGAGGTTTTACGAGCCCAGGGGGACCATAAAGACGGCAGCCCCGCGCCTTGGGCCGGTCACTGGGTAAGGGTTGGAGGGTGAGAGGGTGAGGGGGGAGGGCTGGGGGAGGGCATGACAGGATGCCTGTGTGGCCCGCTTAGCCTTATCTGGGGGGGGCAGGGTTCTTCTTGGGGTAAGACGCACATGCGTGGAGGACACACACACACACACACACACACACGCGCGTGCACACACACACACGCGCACGTACGACACACACACACACACAACCACTTAAACTGACACACACACATACGCACACACACACACACACACACACACAAACACACACATGCACACACACACACACACACACTCACCTATATACTCACATACCTACGTACACACACACACACACACAGAGGAGTGGAGAGATTGTTTCCTGCCAGTCACATACCTGTGTCCAGGCCCGCTGACAGATAGATGGGTCAGTGTGTTTGTTTTATCAGCGAGGTCTTCTGGTGCTGCTGGAAAGAGGAAAGCATGTGGGAGGGCTATCTGTGTTTGGACAGATACTACTGGTCCTGGAAGAGCACGCTGACCCAGAAGGCACTGCTGCTGTTACACACACCTACCTCAGGAGGAGACGCTGAGAGAGGGAGGGCAGAGGCTAGGAGGGGGAGAGAGGACAGCCGTGTATCCAACCGTGGGAACGGTCTGCTGTCAACATGGCCACATCCTCACCTTGTCTCTTCAGATCACCATACTGCCCCTCTGGGTTTGGTACCGCCCCTCTGGGTTTGGTACCGTTACTTGTTTCGTTCCGTGCGTTACAGTCTGTTATTACAGTCTGTTATTACAACATTACAGTCTGTTATTACAACATTACAGTCTGTTATTACAACATTACAGTCTGTTATTACAACATTACAGTCTGTTATTACAGCGTTACAGTCTGTTATTACAACATTACAGTCTGTTATTACAACATTACAGTCTGTTATTACAACATTACAGTCTGTTATTACAACATTACAGTCTGTTATTACAACATTACAGTCTGTTATTACAACATTACAGTCTGTTATTACAACATTACAGTCTGTTATTTCAGTCTGTTATTACAACATTACAGTCTGTTATTACAACATTACAGTCTGTTATTACAGTCTGTTATTACAACATTACAGTCTGTTATTACAGTC
Source organism: Nansenia antarctica (assembly GCF_963989245.1). Taxonomy (NCBI): domain Eukaryota; kingdom Metazoa; phylum Chordata; class Actinopteri; order Argentiniformes; family Microstomatidae; genus Nansenia; species Nansenia antarctica. Next base: position 73,057,398 of record NC_137674.1, read on the forward strand.
TGTTATTACAACATTACAGTCTGTTATTACAGTCTGTTATTACAACATTACAGTCTGTTATTACAGCATTAGAGTCTGTTATTACAACATTACAGTCTGTTATTACAACATTACAGTCTGTTATTACAGCATTAGAGTCTGTTATTACAACATTACAGTCTGTTATTACAACATTACAGTCTGTTATTACAACATTAAAGTCTGTTATTACAACATTACAGTCTGTTATTACAACATTAGAGTCTGTTATTACAACATTACAGTCTGTTATTACAACATTAGAGACTGTTATTACAACATTAAAGTCTGTTATTACATTCTGTTATTACAACATTACAGTGTTATTACAACATTACAGTCTGTTATGAGCCTATCTATCTATCTCTATCCGTAGGACTCTATACTGTAGGTGACTAGGCTAGCTCAGCAGGGTAAGAGTGTAGCGTAGCGTGGTGTGTGGTGTTGTAGTGCGTCCTCCCTCGTCTCCGTGGTGATGAGTTAATGGGAGCAGGTTGAGGCTGGAGACAGAGACAGGCAGCGCAGGCACAGACAGCTTCAGACACAATGGGAACAGTCACACACGGAACAGTCTGGAACAGGCCTGCCTGGGGCATCTGCTTCTACAGGGGTCCCACTGAGGGGGAACAGAGAGACGCAACCATCTGCAGCTCAAAGACACACACACACACACACACACACACACACACACACACACACACTCGTGCGGGCACGCGCACACACAGGGGAGGAGAGGAGGAGGACAAATGGAACGAATGACTTATGGGAGGTGACATTTTCGTTTCTGATTTTTCGGGAGGAACTACATGCCTACATGAGTATGTGCATGCCTGTGTGTGTGTGTGTGTGTGTGTGTGTGTGTGTGTGTGTGTCCTGTACAGGCACCTACATGTGTGCTATTGTAATTTTTCTTATCACATTTCCATTTGCATTTGTTTTGGAGGCTGAACTGATGCAATGCACTAATGTCACCTTTCCGTATTTGTTTTTTATATGTATCCCATTCAGACATGCCCCCCCCTGTCCTGTTGTTCTGCAGGCCTGTGATTGGCTGACTGGGCCTGTAGAAGGGGCGGTGACTCAGTGCCAGCCCGGGCAGCATGGCGTGGTCACATGCTCTTTCTAGAGTGTGAGCGAGCTTTCCTTTACGAGCTTCTGACAGTAAAGTGTGACTCATCAGTCGTTTCAACACACCCTCCATCACCGCCTCCCCCGGTACCACTTCTGGCTCTGTATTCTAGTAATCCGTGGGCCGAACTGAAACCCACACTCCACACTGTTCTCCCTGACATAGATGTTCACCATAACGTAGGGTTCTAGAGAGAATGAGAAGAGTGAGAAGGGTTCTAGAGAGAAAGTGAGAAGGGTTCTAGAGAGAGAGTGAGAAGGGTTCTAGAGAGAGAGAGTGAGAAGGGTTCTTGAGAGAGAGAGTGAGAAGGGTTCTAGAGAGAGTGAGAAAGTTTCTAGAGAGAGAGTGAGAAGGGTTCTAGAGAGAGAGAGAGAGTGAAGGGTTCCGGTGAGATTCTTCCCTGCTTTGAAAAGAGAAGAGTAGAGTAGTAGACACCTTACTCTCTCACGTCACCGGTCCTCGAGTTACGTTAGTTTGGGATACGCGACGTCAGCCGGTGACAGCTGGGAACAAGTCGGCAACCGGTCAAAATTGTTCAGACTTTTATTCTGAAAAATGTAAATACGTTTCAAAGTTGTTGAAAATAAATGACACGCTCACTAGCCCCCGCTACTCCAGGTGAACTTAGGTAGTAGTGAGGATTACTCACCAAAATATTTGCATTGCAATGTTTTGGCTCGACTAGCGAGCGTAGCCATTGATTTTCAACCACGTCGACATTTATTTACATTCTTCAGAATAAAAGTCCGAACATTTGGTCGGTTGCCGATTTTAGCCCACCGCTGTCACATACAGTATGTGTATGCGTTTTCGACGAGGATTACGGGAAATATTCAGTCAGTTTGACTGTTATCTTGTAAAACAAGGGCAACCCCTCCCCTCTGCTCCCCTCCCCCTCAGAAATGGAGAAGAGTAGAGGGAGGGAGAGAGAGTAGAGTGTCCTTAGAGGAACGAGCAAGGGATTGGAAGGCGTGCCTGTGGTTCTGGTGGTCACATTGAAGCTCAGAGGTGTGTGTGTGTGTGTGTGTGTGTGCATGGGCATGTGTGTGAGAGAGAGATTGTGAGAGACTGGGGGGGGGGGGGGGGGGTGGTGAGGCTTCTGTTGCCACGCTTACATCACCTCTCCCCACATCAAAAGTCATCTGCACCAGAAACTAACTGCCATCTCCCTGCCAACGTCAACACACACACACACACACACACACACACACACACACACGTGCAGATATTGCGCAACACCGCCCCAAGTCAACGAAACAACTAAACATACTCGGTATTATTCATAATTGTTTACTTCCTGTCAATTTACCTCCTGCAAAAGGTTTTCAGTATATCGCAATGGACATCGTCTTAAAAAAGCTATACAGTACACGTAGGCGATGCTTCTGCAGTATGCATTAACACATCCTAGTGGTACATGGTGTATTGATCTATGGGTGATTCGCCCAATGTTTGAACTACTCAGGTTGAACCAAATGTAAGCCAGGACTGCCTGAACAGAAAAGTCCTTGGGTGGCATTTGGTATTTGCAGTCTAAATATGCCAGGATGTTTTGGCATCACCCAAACCGATACTGTACTGACGCACATCGTGAATGCACCTCTGAGTGGGCGGTGTGTGTGTGTGTGTGTGTAAATAAAAGTGAAGTGTGTGTGTGTAAATACCAGCAGCTGCGTAATGAAGAGAGAGTGCACATTTAGAGTACAGGTGGTAAGCAATGGACAACTAACTTATTTTATTACGAATCATAGCAACATATCCTTGCTGACCACAGTTTAACCACAGCTCAACTCTAACCCAGATCCTAACCCTCAGGTGAGGCTGTCGGATGTAGAAATCGGAAGAGGGGGCTCTCCCCTGCTCCCCATGATGCTGTAAACCCCCCCCCCCTTCCCCCCTCCCTCCCACTCCCTCTCCAACCAACATGGGGGATTCAAGCCTGCAGCAGATCTCTTCATCTCCATCTCACACACATCACACAGCCCCACACGACGCAACCCCAACCCCGACAAGAAAAAAAGAATACACGACAATAACTCGACTAAACCTCAACAGGATCGAGTTAAATGACATGATGTGCCGTTATAGTACGGGAAGTATGGGGAACAGATTGTTGCTTTTCTACATGGGTACATAGTTGGTTCATAGCTGTTCCATCTGTGCCAGTACTGTACACCGTGGTGACGCGAGTGTCCGATATGAGCAACAACTTCCCGGCAACGAAAACCAGAAAGGTATCTATTTCTGCTTCCTTCCTGCCATGCCTACCCAACGAGCCAGGCACACACACAGACCAAAACCATAACCCCCATCCGATGTCTCTCGATCGCCTCTGACAGTTTGACATAGAGTGAAACAACCCTTCCTGTTTGGTTTCTGTACCCTGTATCCAGCCCTCTTCTGTCATTGGCTGCTGCAGTGTTCCTATACGATGTGACCTTTGACCCTCGGTTTACTGAAACCACAGAGTCGGCCTCAGTCGCAGGAAGTGATGCGCTTGAGCGCTGGCCTTGGAGGCTGCCGAACGGCGTATGGTGGAGGGGTGGGGTGGTGCTGAGAAATAAAAAGAAAGGCATGTGTGTGTGTATGTGTGTGTGTATGAGGGAGAGCAAGAGAGAGAGAGAGACAGAGAGAGAGCTAGGGAGAGACAGAGAGAGAGAGAGAGACAGAGACAGAGAGAGCGATAGGGGAAGAGAAGAGAGAGAGAGAGAGAGAGAGAGAGAGAGAGAGAGAGAGAGAGAGAGAGAGAGAGAGAGAGAAGGGAGCCAAGCTGTGAAAGAGAGAAACAGGGATAGGGGGAGTCAAATGATAAGCAGACCCGAGCAGGTGCGTCGTTATTTCAATGCCTTCATCTGGGTACTCAGTTCATGCAGAGCTTCGTACTAGCCCGGTGACCGTGCACACACACAGGTTGTAGGCTACTCTGCCTGCGCTGGACTCACCCCTCTCTCTCTCTTCTCCTGTACGAGAGTGTCGACTTTTAACTTTTGCGGTTGCCCTTCCCGCCCGTGCGACTTGGAAACATTGTCACTGTGAGACAGTTTGTGCAGTTCATCTGCGGTGCCATCGCAGTCGAAACCGCCTCTCTAACCAGACATGTTGCCTGTTTCACTGTCATCCTCAGTTACCCTCCTCCCCCCCCCCGCCCCCCCCCTCTCTCTCTCTCTGCCTGCCGTACTCTCAACCACCGCACTCCCACACAGCACACAGCAGCAGCCAAGCAGCTATATACCGACCGACACACACAGTTCTTTAGATTTTTAAAGAGACAGGGCTCCCTCCTGCGCTCGCTGCTGTGGGAGGGAGGAACAGCCACAGAGACAGAGACCTAGCAGAGGGCTGAGGCCTCCCAGAGACAGACAGAGGGACTGCTGGGGGTGTGTGTGGAGGCCCCAGCAATGTTCTGTCACCTGATATTGCCTGATATCTATCCCCAGATGACTTCACGATCTCTCACAGATATACGTGTCGACGTGCTCCTGATTTGGATCTGTGTTGAGCGGGACACTCGCAGGTTCTCATCTATCATCTCAGAACCAAAACCGGTGATAACGATGTGTGTGTGTGTGTGTGTGTGTGTGTGTGTGTGTGTTTGTGTGTGTGTGAGTGTGTGTGCGTGTGTGTGTGTATGTGCGTGAGAGAGAGAGAGAAAGAGAGAGAGAGGAAGGAGAGAGAGAACAAATAAGGGTAGATTGAGAGTAGAAGAGAGAAGAGGCAGCATGCTTGCTTACATGACAGTGGGACGGAATCAGAGAGAGAGAGACACACACACACACACACACGCACACACACACACACGCACACACACCCGAGAGAGAGAGAGAGACGCGTGTTGGCCTCTGTGTGTCTAAGGGAATGAGTTAAGCGCCGTCTCTATCGGCCTTAATAGAAACACGCGCACTCCCATTACGGGGGGGGGGGGGGGATTTGAGAATAAATCATCTAACAGCCCCCTCTTCAAAGCATTACCCTGTCAAACCTAATCTAACCTACCTACCTCCCCCTGCTCTCCCCCCTCCCCCATCCCCCTCTGTCCCCTCTGTCCCTCCCGCCCCCCTCCCTCTGCGGACAAAGCCGTTCGTCGCCTCAGGCAAGGGCTGGGAACGCTGGAGCAAAGTCACAGCCCAGGCAGTAGATTTCGAGCGCCAGCGTTAGACAGGAAATCTCTCACAGCTCGGTGTGTGCAGCAGGCTGCATGCTTCTACTGAGATAGGCTGCTCTGTACCTCTCGTATGTATGTGGGTGGGTGTGGAAGGGCTAGTCCGGGGTCGCTAAACAAGGATTTGGACGCCCGATTACAATATATTTCTCAGGGAAATTTGTGTTTTTTGTTGTTGTCGTTGTTGTTCTTTTTTTTAAAGTATTTTTAAGACCGTTGGTCGGGGGGGGGGGGGGGGGGGGGGATAGGGCTGCTAAATGGATTTTGAAATCCTACGAGTGTCGGCGCATTTCAATGAGAAGTTCGGCGATGCTAATGAAGTACAGCTTGAAAAACTATTTAATTGCCTTTCGGAGTGACCACTGGTCCTCCAGTACACGGCTGGGAAAGGCCTTGTCGGTGTCTCCTCTCTGTATGTCACTCAATGTGGTTTTCACCACAAGACACAGACCCTATCCCCCCGGGGGACCATGAGGCTGTCCTCCGTGACAGACAGACAGCCAGGAGACAAACACTCTCAGTCACACTCACTGACTCAGAGTCAGAGGCTGAGTGGTTTATGTTCATAGTCCTTTTCGGATGTTTGGGGAAGAAAATACGGATCCCAGAACAGTTATTCGAGGTGACTTTTTGAATAACGTACTTTGAACTCACACGGTCAATGTTTCTGTTTGGCACATGGTAAAGGATCACCTTTGTTTGTGTGTATTTAACCATGAGAGAGAACCTGATGGATCTTGTTTCGATTTAACTTAACTCAAGTTCCCAGAAAATGAATTGAAATAAGACAAAACCCCATCATTATTCGAATGGGACCCAATTCTGCTGGCCAACCAGAATAGCTTGTTTAACTGGCTGTATGGGTTGTACTTGAGAAACACAAGGGAGGGGTGAAGGTACGGAGAGAGACAATGCTCCACAGATTCAGTCTGGCACTAGTAGAGAACAGGCAACAGGGATCGTACCCCAAAGATCTGCTCCAGGATCTGCAGGTATAAACATGTACACCGTCAACTCCCCTCACTGTGATGCACTACACCCACGATGACATGGAGTCACTGAGCCTTCATACCAACACATGGAAATCCTTCCGACCGATTCTGCCTTTGATGATCATATGAAGATTTTAGAGATTCAAGATTAGATTAGATTCGACTTCATTGTCATTGCAGAGTACAATTACGAGACAACGAAATGTGACGCGTTCTAGTCTTTTGGTCTGCATATCGGCAACCAATCGAAAATGTTCAGACTTTTCTTTTGTTTCGACGTTGTTGAGAATCACAACACAAACTCGCTAGTCAAGCCAAAACACTCAATAGATTGGTTGAGTAATCCCCCCACTGCTACCTAGTTAACTATAACACTACTTTACATTGTTAGCAGCCTCACAAAAAACAAACCTGTGTTAGTTGACTAGCGATGTGTCATTGATTTTCAACAACGCGGAAATGTATTCACATTTTTATAAAGAAAAGTTAGATTGTTACATCAGATCCCAATGTGCGGACCAAAGCATTAGAACGTGACACAAATGCAGTTGGATGAATGTATGGATGGATGGTGGAAGTGTGGCAATTCGGTTTATAAAGAAGAACAGGCGCTGTCACCTCTGTCACCACGGTGACTCTACAGACCGGGGGTGTCCGTTACGACAGAGAACTATCTCGCGCCGGCTTGCACTTCCGCTCTCACTTCAAGACAAGCCCCCATTGATCGGTTGGATATGAGGGACTAGGCTGTGTGTTTTTCCACGGCTGGCTCCCTCCAGCACTGAAGCATTCTGATGCCCCCGTTTCTGCCACGGGAGGTGTGAGATGGCCGGCCAGGCCTGGTGATTGACAGCCCTCTAACAGGGATAATGTGTCTGCCCTCAGTGCCAGCGCAGCTAGAAGTGATAAACACTGGCAACCCGATCCAGAGACAAGAGACGCCTCGGATCCTGACTGACTGCAAACCTAATGCACCTCCAGCCCCTCTCAGACTAGCCAAACCCTACCCTACTAGCCCCTCTCAGACTAGCCAAAACCTACCCTTCTCAGCTCCTCTCAAACTAGCCAAACCCTACCCTACTAGCCCCTCTCAGAATAGCCAAACCCTACCCTACTAGCCCCTCTCAGACTAGGCCCTACTCAGCCCAGCCCAGCTCACTCCAGCCCAGGCTAGCCCTACTCAGCCCAGCTCAGCCTGGCACTGCACTGCTCACTCAGTCCACCCCACCTCAGGTCAGCCCACTCCACCTCAGTTTAGTCCACCCAACCCAAGCCTACATTTCCCAGACCAGCACAGCCTGGTCCACCTCAGACAGGCCTAGTTCAGACCAGTCCTCCAGCCCATCCCTGTCCAGCCGTCTGGACTCACCTTGCCCCATCCATCACCCACACCCACATCATTCACACCTCACGTCTCCTGCTGCTCCATGGCCGGGATTCTCAGGCACTATTATTCTTAAGACTCCCTCTATTCACTATTCCCATTCCGCCGACAGGACCTTTGCATTCTCTGGGCTCTGGAATATTTATGGGAAGTTTATTTTATTTTATCTGTTTTTTATTGCTCTTCTTGTGCAAATAGGCTGGTCCCTGGCCTCGCAGTAATGGCAATGTAAACACGGGAAAGTAATTTGAATTCTAACAAAGTGGAGATTAGCTGGTGACAGTTTGTGGCGTGGGCGATTATTTCTAAAATAATCCTGTTTTGATATGCATCGGCGTCCCGGCAGGAATTTTCAATTTGTTTTCCCATCGCCGCATGTAAACAAGCTCCAGTGTCTCCTTATCATGGAGACGCATGGCCGAGGAACGAACGTGCGGTCTGTCTGTCTCCCCCCCCAACCCGCCCCCCCCCCCCCCTTCCCCTCTCCCGTCTGGTTCGAGTCGCTTAAGCAGCCTCGCTTGTCTGGGTCTCAACAAGTCTCTTTATCACGCTCCAGGTAGGGGGGTTTATGTATGTACCTGCAAGTCATTTGCAAACATGAAGTCCTCAAAAACGAGCCTCCTGAATATGTTCTGCTTGAGGAGTTTCTGCCCATTCCCTCGTCTGAATAGGCAAATAGTGCAGAATGGCAAAATGGCCTCCTGTCCCCCAAAAGAAACCAGCCTACCCCAGAGGCCTGGGGCATGTGATAAATGTTTACAGAGTTGATTGTCGACCGCCGGTTATGAGAATAAGAGAGAATTTGATTAACTCTCGCACCCCCCCCCCCAAAAATAACCCCAACCTTGTCAACTTCAAATTAAAGTCCCAAACTTTTGCCAAAAAACTACAGAAATGATGATGATGGGTGTAACTGCTCTCGTTGTGGTTCCGCTTTGTTGGTAATATCTTTGCGTTTGGCTCCCTGTCATACCCTCCAACTATTTGGGACGTGTCGAATCATTTCATAATGATCTTGTTTACCTAAGTAGCGATTAGAGCTCGCAACCATAGAAACACAGGGACCAAGGCAGCCGCCGCCGTCGAGGCTGATCAGAGCCGTTCACTATAACCTTCTTTTATGTGGCGAGACTGCCAAGGGGCTATTTATCGCTCTCTCTGATTGATTGCTCCTGCCTGCACAGCTCATCAGCATGTACCTCATCATGTCTTAATGTTTATCGGGATTATGGGAGGATAAACATTGTAATCCTCGACGTGGTCCAGGACTCGCAATTACCCACGCTCCTTCACCAAAAATAAGGTCACCATAGATTGAACCTATTAAGCAGCATAAGCTCCACTGGCCCTCCCTCTCCTGCTAATTTCACCACAAGTTAGGCTCCTGGCTCTTGTTGCACTGGACCCACCTTAGCACCACCCCAGGGCTGTAAGTAGGCAGAGCCTGCCCTGGCCACTGCTACGTAACATCTCCACTGGGTTCTGATTAGAGGTGACCGGCCAGTCGAGCCTGCGGTCACTGCTGTGACGGAGCCTGGCCGCCTTGGCGATAGCGATAGCGCGTCGGAGGGTGGACGTCCAGTCTGTGCTGACAGTCTGGATCGATGGGGGGGACGGATCGCTTACGCCCGGGCGATCGTTACAGCCTCACCCCCCTGCGCTCAGGTGGAGCCACGGCGTTGACACACACAGGAGCCCAGGGAGATGACGGCACTGGCCGAGGTCGAGGTGTGTGTGTGTGTGTGTGTGCGTGCGTGTGTGTACAGTATGTGTGTGTGTATATATATATATGTGTGTGTGTGTGTGTGTGTGTGTGTGTGTGTATGAGAGAGTGTGTGTGTGTGTGTGTGTGTGTGTGTGTGTGTGTGTGCCATGATACAGACAGAACACACCCTCCACCGATCTAGCCACAGAGGTTGTTGAGATGACGGTGTATTATGACATCTGATATCTCTGCTGGAAGTGATCTTTGTTACCTAGACTGATATTCCCCAATTTCCCAGGACAGGTTTCATTGCCTTTTGGGTTTTGGGTTTTGTTGAATATTTCCTCAACATTTCTTCGATGTCGTCCATGCTGTCTGTTCAGTGTGAACTCCTCCCTTCCTGATGTAGTGCACAAATGGCTAGTGACCGCCTGGCTCTCAGTGCTCTCCACCTCCTCCTCCTCCTCCTACCATCGTTAATCCACTCTCATACTTCCCAAGCAAAGTGCTGCTTTCCCGGGCAAGAGCAAGCACGCCTTAAATTACAATACAGAGGAGTAGAATCATTACCACCTTTAATGTTCCCAATCTAATTGAGGCATTAATTTAGGCAGAGAACTCCGCCGAGGATTATTCATAACTACTTTTTAATTTACAGGGCCCATCCGCAGGAGCGTTCTCTTCTCAGAGCCCGCCTCCGCTTCTTGTTCTTTCTCGGTTTTTAAAAGCCCCTCGACATTACTGGAGTGTAGAGGGGGGGGGGGGGGTGCGGCACAGCAGGAGAGACTGTGTGTGTGTGTGTGTGTGTATGTGTGTGTGTGTATGTGGGTGTGTGGGTGTATGTGTGTATGTGGGTGTGTGTGTGTGTGTTTTGTGTGTGTATGTGGGTGTGTGTGTGTATGTGTGTATGTGTGTGTGTGTGTGTTTTGTGTGTGTATGTGGGTGTGTGTATGTGTGTGTGTGTGTGTGTGTGTGTGTTTGTGTATGTGTGTGTATGTGTGTGTGTGTTTGTGTGTGTTTGTGTGTGTGTGCTTGCGTGCGTGCGTGCGTGCGTGTGTTAGCTTCAAGGCTAATCACTACCACACATAATGTACCTGTCTCATGTAGCATCGTATGAACATTGCTTGGATGGAACATTACATTTCCAGTTCTGAAATTAGTGCAGAGTGTGTGTGTAGCGTGATGCAGACAGTGTTGGTCATGCCGTTATGGGAGGGACGTTAGCGAGAGGTACGTTAGCGAGAGGTACGTTAGCGAGGACACCTGTGTGATGAGAGGTGGCTGATTGCCTCTGATCATTGTCGTCCCTGAGCACAATCGTCCTCTCATTCAGGCCTAGACAGCTTCTGATGACTGTATGTTAATCACATAGACACGTCTGCATGTTACTGTAGGTTAATCACATAGACACGTCTGCATGTTACTGTATGTTAATCAGCATAGACACGTCTGCATGTTACTGTATGTTAATCACCATAGACACGTCTGCATGTTACTGTATGTTAATCACATACCATAGACACGTCTGCATGTTACTGTATGTTAATCACATAGACACGTCTGCATGTTACTGTATGTTAATCACATAGACACGTCTGCATGTTACTGTATGTTAATCACATACCATAGACACGTCTGCATGTTACTGTATGTTAATCACATAGACACGTCTGCATGTTACTGTATGTTAATCACATACCATAGACACGCCTGCATGTTACTGTATGTTAATCACATAGACACGTCTGCATGTTACTGTATGTTAATCACCATAGACACGCCTGCATATTACTGTATGTTAATCACCATAGACACGTCTGCATGTTACTGTAGGTTAATCACATAGACACGTCTGCATGTTACTGTATGTTAATCACATAGACACGTCTGCATGTTACTGTATGTTAATCACATAGACACGTCTGCATGTTACTGTAGGTTAATCACCATAGACACGTCTGCATGTTACTGTATGTTAATCACCATAGACACGTCTGCATGTTACTGTATGTTAATCACATAGACACGTCTGCATGTTACTGTATGTTAATCACATAGACACGTCTGCATGTTACTGTAGGTTAATCACCATAGACACGTCTGCATGTTACTGTATGTTAATCACATAGACACGTCTGCATGTTACTGTATGTTAATCACCATAGACACGTCTGCATGTTACTGTATGTTAATCACATACCATAGACACGCCTGCATATTACTGTATGTTAATCACATAGACACGTCTGCATGTTACTGTATGTTAATCACATACCATAGACACGTCTCCATGTTACTGTATGTTAATCACATAGACACGTCTGCATATTACTGTATGTTAATCACATACCATAGACACGTCTGCATATCCCCAGGATGATACATTAAAAAATATATATATACTGTATATATTCTGCATTTGATATGTTATTTGAATATAACATGTTTAAATTATTATCATTCAATTTCCATTATGCTTATGAAAATATAGATATTTCTGTAAATATCTATTACCCAGGCCTGCGGTCTCTTGTGCCCATAACTTCTCGGTTCCAGTGAAACCTCTGCAGACAGGGAGGGCTCAGTGGGGATCTATCCCAGCGGATGGGATACGTGTTGGGGTCGGAGCAGCTAAGAATGCCCATCAGGAGAACCAGCTACCCCTGAGAGCCAGGGACCTGACTGAAGAGACCCTCTTAAACATACAACCATACCACAGAGCTCCAGGGACAAGCACATACACACACACACACACACACACACCTACACACACACACACACACTCACACACACACACATACCTACACACACACATACACACACACACCTACACACACACACACACACATACCCACACACACACACACACACAGAACACACACACACACACAGACCTCTAGGGTCACACCGATGCCATCACAGTCCCTGTGTGGCACGAGAGTCACGCATGGCACGCCATCTGGAGCAGGCGGGGAGACGCGTTTGTTAGAGGAGCGTCGGAGCTGAGCTGTACATGCCTCCACCACACGGCTGACCATCTGGCCTGGCACGCTCTGGACCGGTAACTTTGAGCTGTCCTGCAGAAAGGGGAGGAGGGGAAGAGAGGTGGGGGTGGGGGTGGTGGGTGTGGGGTGGGGGGATATCTGTAGTTTTAAGAGCAGTCAGAGGAGCTTAGTGGCTCCTATTGATGAATGTATTAGATACCGCTGGCATCCCTTTATGCCTACTGGAGTGTTTTCACTCTCTCTGAGGCTCTTCCCTCCTGCGTACAGGGGCGTACACCATTCCCTCTTTCTGGTGAGGCAGAAGACAACATGGTCTATGTACGTAGAACATACCGGAGCACACTCTCCTGGATAGCATCTCGTTCACCTGTTGATTCTACTATAAATCGTTGTAGATACAAGTTCTGTCAGAAAGAGGATTGTGTCCAATGCACCATTAGCCTCACATCTGCATACACTACACTATAGTGATTTACAGCCATTTGAAATAGAGTTTAAAAAGTTATGAATCTAAATATTTTTGTCCAATGTAAGTAAAAAAAAACATATTTTTTTACACTGGTTTTGAAATGTGTGTTAGCCTTTTCCACTGAGGGTTGATGATGAAAATGCACGGATAGAACACACTAAGTTGATATTTCATTTGCATATCAAAACGCCTTTCAGATGCTGTTTGCTCTTTTAGTGCGGTGGAGCTTATTGGCTTTAAGGCTGTTCAAAGAGGTGAAAGGGACTTTTTAATGCTACAGCAGGATGATCAAAAGTAAGACCATCTTATTATTCAGACGACCACACTTGTAGGGGGTTGGTCCTCATGTTGAAGAGGAGGCGGGTGGAGGGAGGTGAAGGCAGCAGGGGGCTTTAAACCCCTACCAAAGACTACGGCTCTAAGACTGACGGTTTGACCCCCCCCGGATGGTGTTGTCGGCGGGTACCCCAGGTCTGTGTGTGGCTCTGAGCTCTGTGACCTCTGAGTTACCCCGGAGAGAGAGAGAGAGAGAGAGAGAGAGAGAGAGAGAGAGAGAGAGAGAGAGAGAGAGAGAGAGAGAGACACACCATGGGTCTACGGGTGGCCTGACCCGCAGCCCGCATTACTTAAGTCAGCCGAGAGGAGGTATCCACTTCCCCTTAATATTTGATCATTTCCTTCAAAGGGGTCCTGCTGCCTTTACTGAGGTCTGCGTCTGGGCTTGGCGCGCAGCGTTCAGACTTCCCGCCGGTATCCTGGACGAGGATAGCGTTACCCTCCTCCACCTCCTCCTCCTCCTCCTCCTCTTCTATCCTCCTCTTCTCTCCTTCCTCTCTGCTTGCTCTATCTCTTCTATCTCCCCTCTCCATCGATCGTCACAGAATGCAGCGTTAAGCTCAACGGAGGAGGTGCGGCCGCCCCCCCCCCCCCCCCCCTTCCCCCCCTCCACGCCCCCCCCCCCCCCCTTCCCCCCCTCCACCCCCCCCCACCCAACCCCATTGCGCCCCTCGATCAGCGGGGCGTCTGTCCAGAGAGAGCATGGAGTTGGAGGGGGATGGGAGGAGAGGAGAGAGGGAAGGGGTGGAGAAGGGTTGGGCTCCTCTTTATCCAGCAGGGCCGGTAGTATTGGCATTCCTGGGGTCGGCCTCATGGCCGGTTCCCAGCGTTCCTGATTCCCCAGGAGGAACGTCGGCAGGCAGACCGGCATTAGCATACGAAACACCCTCTCCACTTCTCCAAACGCTTACAGAAAAAAACAACCCCCCCAAAAAACCAGAAAAAAAACAGATGCCGGTGTCCAATTACCGACGAGACATACGGACGGAGGCTCTTTCGAGAAGTGGATGAAATCCGGGAGAGCTCGGACTTCAAAGCCAGGGAAGCGGTATAAAGTTCCCAAACACTTCATGAATATTGCAGTATTCCAAAGTCCCTCCTCCTGAGCTGAAAGAGAAACTTCTGAGAGATAGCCCCCCCCCCCCTCCTTTACTGAGAGATAGACCCCCCCCCCCCCTCCTTTACTTACAGTAGCAGCAAAAGTGGACGGCCGGTCCATTAACTATTTAAATGCACACAGAGATGTGAGCGGGGTAGTGGCCAGCATGCTAATGAAAAGCAGAGTGTGTGGACTGGCTCTGGAGAGAGACCCTCTGTTCCTGATTACCCTCTCCAGCGCTACTCTTGGGCTGCATTTATTTTTGGGCCTCTACTTAGAATTACATTGATATTCTGGCCTTTTTTAGCAGTAGCACATGTATGCATACACACACACGCACACACACACACACACACACACACACACACACACGCATACTTTTCTACGTACGTGGCGTATATACTGTAGATGAAGCACAGCTGTTTGTAGCAGCCAGTGTCAGAAAAATGAATGTCTGAAAGTCAAGACAGTGACAAGGAGACAGAAACACACTGTGTGACAGTGCCAGCGCCACAGTGTCATCAAACCCGTCTCCGTGTCTCCTGTGGGACCTCTCGCCCAGCCAGCCCACACTGGGCCCGGCCCAATCCAAGACTCTGCACTAATAACAAACAGCCCATATTTAAGCACTGTTGAGGGCACGTTGGAAGGGATCTGGTTCAAGGCTGAGGGGGCCTCTCTCTCTCTCTCTCTCTCCTAGGGCATGATGCCAGTGTTGGGGGGGCTGGGTGTGTGGAGTGTGTGTGTGGGGGGGGCGTTGTACATACATCCTTCAGGCAGGGGGATTATCTGTTGCCTTCGCTAATTAGCCCGGAGGGGTCTGGAGCGTTGTGAGTTATAGGGGGCTGTCAGGGCAGGGTGGATGAGGTGTGGGGGACGCTGGGGGGATGACAGCGAGGAGTAGGATGTCTCGGCGGTGCCATGTTTACCCCTGGCCCTACATGGCCATGATAGATCACAGTGTGACCTAAAGAAACGGACGATCGGTGCCAAGAACCAAGGCCGACGCAGTATAAATATAGGGTAAAGTACAAATATGGATCCCAGATGCTCCCAAACCCAAGCTGCTACCCTATACACTTATAAAAAGGAACCACCGAGATCTAATCTGATCATCTGCGACAGTGTTCTTCGTCGAGATAATAATACCCATTACCCATCTACATGTGTCTAATGAGTAATGCTGTACAAGGGCTGGGCATGTATACTGTATACATGGACATGTTTTTTTTATCGTGCGAATAGACAACGAACACAGACAATGAGCCCGCTGTGCGTCGAGCTTCGATTCACGCGAGTGCTGTTGTCGCTCAAACGTTTGTGTTATTGCTAAAAACGTTGCGCCTTTGGCCCCTTTTGCGATTTAACCCCCCCCTCCTCTGATGTCCACAGTTCTGGTGTTCTGAAAGTGTCTGGTTCTCTAGTCTTGGGGACCCCTGAGACAACCGTCCCCCCTCCCCCCCGACAACAAGCCTTTGGTATCCACAGAGCGGGGAGCTAAGTGGCTGTACAGAGGACTCGAGCGAGGCCCTGGTTTCAGACGGCCGTGCCTCTCTGCTCTGCTCCCTCTTCAGATCAGCGCTCCCTCGCTTCGCCCCCGACGGAGTCAATAAGCTGTTTGTTTTAAGTGTCTCTCTCTCGCTTTCATTCACTCTCTCTCTGTATCACTCTGTCTTTGCTCTCTCTCTCTTTCTCTCTTTTTTTTTCTCTGTATCCTTTTGTACCCTCTCTCTCTCTCTCTCTCTCTCCCTGCTCTTCTGAAGCGGTGCTCAACCTTGCGCGACGGCAGTGTGGCCGCCGCGACAGGAAGCCGTTTAGAGTTCCCGTCCTCGCCATTGTTCCCGGTCTCCCCTCCCTCCCTCCCTCCCTCCCTCTCTCTCTCTCTCTCTCTCTCTCAGAGGGAGACGTTATCGCTCCAGCCGAGCACTCTGCCAGGCGAGAGAAACAAAGATTTGTTGATAGTTTTGTGGGCTTGCTGGAATTGCACCCGGGAGGACTGCACGCTTAACATGTGGAACATGTAATAAATTAAAAACAACAAGACGCAGAGGCGGGCGAAGGAGGCACGGAGGATGTGGCTCGGTAGCTGAGTGATGAGCGCGGGGGTCGTGCGCGGTGACAGGGACCTGGCGGTTTCCTCCATCTCCCTGTGTTATCTCAGGGTCCCCCCCCCCCCCCCCGGTCTGGCTTTCCTGTTTCTCTACCCCGTCGACTGTCGTTGACTCTGT
>NC_137674.1:73088921-73091563 GCF_963989245.1 Nansenia antarctica
TGTTATTGAGCAGTCAGAGAGAGAGAGAGAAAGAAAGAACGAGTGTGTGTGTGTGGGGGGGGGGGGGGTTGAGGGGGGGGCTCAATTGTAATCTCAGTGGTGTCACGGTACTGAATGCTGGTAATGCTGCTGCTGCTGTGTGGGAGAGCGTGTGCTACTAGACTGCCACTCTGCCCTGAGTACAGTGGCTGACGTCAGGCTATCTGGTTCTCTCGACAGACCACCACATACACCAGACTACCTGGTTCTCTAGACAGACCACCCCATACACCAGACTACCTGGTTCTCTAGACAGACCACCACGTTCTCTAGACAGACCACCACATACACCAGACTACCTGGTTCTCTCTAGACAGACCACCACATACACCAGACTACCTGGTTCTCTAGACAGACCACCCCATACACCTGGCCTGAGCTAGATTACTCTTCCTGCCACGAATGGTGGACTGATGATTCACATGCTTAGCATTCAAATGTATTGATTGTAAGTCGCTTTGGAATAAGGCGTCTGCTAAATGCCAAAAATGTAAAAATGTAATACACCAGGCTACCTGGTTCTCTGTAGGAGACAGATGGGCTGGGAGGAGAGAAATCTAAAAGCCTTGCATATACTGTACATCAACGGTCTTCCCTTGCACCTGTCCTCTTCACTAGCTCTATAAACTCCCTCTTTTACGGCCCTTTTCCTACCAACGGTTATTTTGTTTAACTCTATTGCGGTCGGTCCGTATTTTATAACTTCCTTTAAATCTTCTCTCGTCTGCTTTCTCATTCTCCTAAGTGGCATTGGCTCTCGGAAGCAGTCTTTTTCTGTATTTCCTAAGCTTTTTACTGAAGTGATGTTTTATAATGACTGCCTACTGTATATCTGCAGCCGTACTTAGCGGAGATTAGTGGCTATCGGAGAGAAGAGAAAATAATAATGTTAAATGTATTCATTCATTATTATTTGCTTCTCGCTGCTGTTTGTCTTTGTCACGAAACGGTTTCAAATCAACTCGAGTTGAGTCAAAGACCGGTACAGCCTGTTCTGGACGGAGCCACTCTAGACGCGGGGGGGGGGGGGGCCTGAGGGGTCATTCCAAATGTCTTTAGCCACCTGATAGTTTGGTTTTAGGAGTGGTGTGGAGGGGGACTGGGTACACACAGCCCCGGGAGACCTCCGTGTGGAGAGGCAGAGTGGAGGAGGTGTCGCTGCCTCGCCTCACTGCCTGGAGTCTGCCCGCCAGGAGGTCCAGGATCCAGTTCCAGAGGTAGGTTGTTCACACTCGCGTCCCCGAGCTCGGTGACGACCTCGGAGGGAACGATGGTGTCGAATGCTAAACTGTTAGTCAACGAACAACGTTCTCACATACAGGCGTGCCTATATTCCAGGTGGGATAAGAAGGTGGCGTACAACGCTAGGGGGATTGCGTCGTCCGTGTATTCCACAGCATCTGGGCGGCGGTGCGCGGCTTTGGAGCGGATCCAGGGTTTCTATAACGATGGCTGTCGGAGAGATAGGCGGGCCGGAAGCCAAGGACTTTTATGATACGCTCATGTATTTATTTGTAATGAAGACATAACGCAGATTAAAAAATATCGAAGTAACGATACCGTAATTCATTTCCGAGCCAATCGTCTGAGGTAGAGTACAGGAGCGAGCAGCTGTCCGTTCAAGCACAGCAACCGGCGTCCCTCTGCAGAGCAATCAAAATGGATTAATCCCACCACGCTCCAACTACCCCCCCAACCCCCCCCCCCCCCCCCAACGCAAATCAGATACGCCTGCGATGGGTGATGATCAATCCATAATAAAATAACAACACATAAATCTGATAGTGTTGTTCCAACACTTTTAATAACATAGATTTGAATATTGCCGTGTGCGTTGGAGTGATTTATTGGTGAAAAAGTGCTATCACGCTCATACACGCCCGACTCCTGGTGGCCTGCCAATAACGCCATTAACTGCATTGTTCAAACTCATTATGCGATGAGAAACACAATAATAATCGTGGAACTACAAACGCACCGTTTCTCCCAATGCGCTAATCACTTCCGCTGATGTTATTAGTCTCTCTCTCTCTCCTTCTCTCTCCCTCTCACGCGCGGTCACTCTCCTACTCTCCCTCTCTCCTACTCTCCTTCTCGCTCTCTCTCTCTCTCTCTCTCTCCTCTCCATTTCTCTCTCTCCTTCTCCTTCTCTCTCTCTCTCTCTCTCTCTCTCTCACTCCCTCCCTCTCCTTGTCTCCATCTCTCAATCTCTCTCCATTTCTCTCTTATCTCTACCGTAAATCACATAGAGAGTGGTGTATAAATCCCCGGGGCTGAATTAGTATTGTAATTTCTGGTATCCCTTCCTGCTTTAGCCAGAGCAGACCTCGGAGTTATTAATCTGAGCAGACAGGTGCCATGGAAACAATATGCTTAGCGGCTGGCCGGGATAGCGGGCTGACCCTTCCGTGCCAAAGTCCTCAGTGCATTCAATTAGAATTACAAGGCATGGACCGGGGCCCAGCTTTAGTGAATATCAACCTACTATAGATCACAGATCCCTCTCTCTGTTCATGTGGAGAGAATGAAATAAAGGAGAGGCTTTAGAGATGTCCTGATTACTGCAGGCAAAGTGCTGTTTTTTTGGGGGGGTTTTAACTGTG
>NC_137674.1:73091763-73116763 GCF_963989245.1 Nansenia antarctica
AGTCATTAGGCATGTGTTTGTGGGAGACTGGCTCCCAGATGACCGTGCAGGGTGGCAGGCTGCAGCTTCTGTTCCTGCTCCCAGTAAACAGACTAACAGATTGGCTCGTTTGCGTCTTTCCTCTGGGCGGCCCCTCTTCAGTATTCCGGGGAACACTTAAGACCTTTTTCCTTACTCTCTCTCTCTCCCTTTCTCTCTCTGTTTCTCTCTCTCCCCTCTCTCTCTCTGTCTCTTCTCTCCTGAGAGAATATTGTTCTTGTTCATAGTGTTTTTTTGTGTGTGCGTGTGTCTGTGTGTTTTGAAGAGAGAAAGACACAGCGGCAAGAGTTTGAGAACGAGACTGTCTGTCATCGATAACGCGCTACGTGGAGAATCGACAATCGTAATCCAGTTCGTTATATCGTAGGCCTACGACAAAAAGCGTGTGTAGAACAATAGGATAAAGTGCTGCTTTTGGCCCAGAATCAAACCTCTCATTTTCTGCTGCGGTCCCAGAGGTGGAGAGGGAAAGGCGAACACATGTTCCTCATTATAGTCCTATTCTTCTTAGCTGACACTGATGGTCCCGGCTGGCCCGGGCCATGCCAAACTCTCGTTCATCGGAGGACGGGCTCGAACAGGCGGCTTGATGAGTTTATTTTGCAAGGTGGAAAGTGGAAACATGTTAGCGCGCGCGGGGAAACATTTCGTGAAATATACCGTGAAGTCGGCGAGGTGTTGTTATGTATGCACAAGGAGCGGGAAGCGCTTTGATGGAGATAACGTTGAGATGATTTTCGCTTTTTTTTTTCTATTTTCATTTTTAGCGAGTAAGTAATTTTGGGGGGAATATTATTATCACTCCCTTGACGCATTTAAGAGCTATTTGTGGATGAAATGATAATTCTGAGCCAAAATGAAGTGCTAAGAGGCGTATCCGCCAGTTGGGGTGGAACAAATTCTCCTCTGTTGTGAGTGATTATGTCTCAAGTCCAGGGAGGGAACACTGTGGACTTCCACACCTCACCATGACCCTAACATTGACTTAACACTTAAACACCAAGCACATATCTATACATAATTCCATACCTCTCTCTCTCTCTCTCTCTCTCTCTCTCTCTCTCTCTCTCTCTCTCTCTCTCTCTCTCTCTGTGGTAGCTGTTGCCAGGTGAGTGATGGAGCCCATCAGTGTAGTGCGTGTGTTGTAAAACAGTCAGCCTCTGACAGATTGACTGAGATGGCCAGCCCCTCAATCACCAGCCTCAGATACGAGAGAGAGAGGGAGAGAGAGAGAGAGAGAGAGAGAGAGAGAGACAGAGAGGAGAGAGAGAGGAGAGAGAGTGAGAGAGAGAGAGAGACGGAGAGAGAGAGAGACAGAGAGAGAGAGAGAGAGAGAGAGAGAGAGACAGAGAGAGACAGAGAGACAGAGAGACAGAGAGAGAGAGAGGAGAGAGAGAGAAGGCAGAGGGAGGAAAGCTAATAAATCGAAACAGGTAAACACAGTCAACTTTTAATGACTTTAATAACTGAATTAAAACGGAGCTTCAAGCTTTAACCGACAAGTCCAACGTGTGTAGTGGGGGGAAAAAAGGAGTAAAAAGAGAGATGGATAAAGAAAAGAAGAGCGGTTCTGTGTCATTTTCGACAGCTGTTGATTCAAAGAGAAAAACTTTATTCAGACCAGATGGTCTCAGTCAGCGGCAGAATGAGAGGGCTGACTCCATTGGCTCCAGCCATGTGTTTCTCCTCCCCATAGAAATTAAAATGGTCGTTCGTTTGTCACCGCTCACTACACAGCTTAAAATGTAGCCCTGAAACGTTACTTAGCGATAATGCGCCATAATTACTCAAAAGCCTGTTCTTTATCTGCTGCAGAGGGAGAGAGACAGAAGGATCATTCCCTTCAGATGAGATTTAAGAGGCCTGCGGAGTTTGCGCAATTTCGAAATGAAAAAAGCATTAAAAAGACTGTTCTTCTCGCGTCCAACTATGATTCTAATCTCTGAGGCGGTGTGAGTGTTCTTAAACCTCACTATCCCCCCCTCGAGACCACACATAACGACACTGCTGACCTTTGCGACAGAAATGCAAGCCGGCTCGTCAGTCAGTGAGTCAGTCGTCGAGGTTCTATGCATCCGATCAGTTGTAACATGGAGTCGTGGTGAGGTGAGGCCTGTATCACTGTGTGATGAATGTATTTATTTAAGCCCACTGATGGATATTGATATTCAGCCCCACAGCAGCGTCTCTTAAGGGCAGAGGCAGAGACACAGGAGGGTAGACTGTGGCGGTCTCCCTCCGCTAGCACATCACTCACTCACTCACACACACACACACACACACACACACACACACACACACACGCACACACACACACACACCCACAGTCCGCAAACGAGCTGACTGAAGGGCACCCAGTGGAGGTGTGGAAAGTAACTGTCACTGTGGCCTAAGAGCATAATCACATACACACACACACACACACACACACACACGCACGAACACACGCACACGCACGCACACACACGCATGCACACATACACACACACACACACACACACAAACTCACACACACACTCACACTCACACACACACACACACACATGCACACGCACACACACTCATGCACACATGCACACACACACACACACACACACACACACACACACTCACACTCACACTCACACTCACACTCACACACACACTCACACTCACCCTCACACTCACACTCACACACACACACACACACACACACACATACACACATTTGAGATTAACCTGAAAGACAGTTACGGGAAATAAAAAGATCATAGGAGGGGTGAACAGTCACCTGAGATAAGAGTTTTGAAGAGTTGAGTTACGGAGAGAAGGAGCTCACATCAAACTAGCAATTATCATGGCAACTGCATGTGCTATTGTATATGGTTAGACAAACGGTCTCCTCACTACGCACACACACACACACACACACACGCACACACACACACACACACACACACACACACACACACACACACACACACACACACTCAGGCCTACTGAATGACGGGCATGTAAAACAGAAGCGTCTCCGTGACCTGTGCTTGTCTCACTCTGTGGTACCTGGGAGATATGTGGAACCCTCCAGTTCCCTGTAGCACCACGGTAACCGTGACCTTGACGACCGTGCCGCCGGTGAGCGTAGCGCTGTGCAGCCGAGCGTGCTAAGACAGATTATGAATGTTTCATCACGACTGCCCTAACCCCGGCCTCCCTTTCCCAAGGAGTTACACAAACCCTTTTCTCTTCCGCCCCCCCCCCCCTCTCTCTCTCTCTCTCTCTTTTTACATGGAGTGATGGATCACTCATCCAAAACGAATGATCATGTTTCTTTGTGAGCTCTCAATCTTTTTATTCTTATTTTGTTTGGCTCTGAAATCATTCGATCTGCCATCCCCTCCTCCTCCCCTTCTTTTCATCCCCTCGTTCCTCTTCCTCTCTGTGTATTTGACATTGGCTGCATTCTCAGGGGAGATATTATTATGATAAATTAGGAATTCTGTGGATGTTAACAATAATTTATGGATTTAATTCTTTTTTTTTCTTTTTCTTTTTTCTTTTCTATCTTAAGGTAACAGAACAAATCTATTCCGACACCGAATGACATCGGTTTTAGTTTCTTTAGTTATTTTGTGTGTGTTTTTTTTTTTTTTTGCCTAAGTCACTCCACAGTAAAAATGGCACGTCCTGTTTTTAAGAGGAAGATTTTTTATTTGTATTTTTCCACTCTGACCACAACATGTTTAAAGGATCCTTTCATAAGAGCAATCACTGTCACACATTTGCCTACCTTACGAGGGGAAAGTCACTAGTGGAATATGGTAATTGCCTGTTTATTAGTCATTGACTATGACACTGTCTTAGATTTTAGAGAAAGCCTATAAGCATAAGTTATTCATTCCTTTTGACAAAATAACGACTGTGACTAAGTTGTGATACTGTATTGTTGAAAGAAAGAGAGAGAGAGAGATAGAGAGAGCCGCAGACTCTTTCTCCGAAGGTTATTATTTAGTTTAACCAACGTTTCGGGCAGAAAGCTGCCTTCTTGAGGGCTTTGTAGGATTTTGAGAGAATTTATTTTATTCCTAAATTGAAAGGATTTTGACTTTAGGCGCCGGGCAACTAGCACACTCTAATAGGATGGCTTTAGCAATAGAAAAGTATGGAAATATAGCACAATTCCTCAGACGTTTTCACCCATACGACATCTCAAACCTCTGATCCTAATCCTCGACAAATGTCTCATTATGTTGCATACGTTTCATTGAATTTACTGTTTTCTTTTTGTTAGAGTGCTGGGTGAAATATTTCAGATGACTACTCATGCATTTATCATTTCAGCAACATAACTCAGGCTTCAATTACTTTTATGCCTTTTGCAACTTCAACTTCATCTGATATGAAAAAAGCACAGCTCTTGCAATTTTTAATAAATAAAATATGATTTTAAAAGGTTTGTTTGGGGGTAAACATTTCAATGAATTTTGATCGGCATCACTTTTGAGTTCAGCAGAATTCCTACAATTACAATGTTCTTCATTCTACCTCTTTGAGATTCATTTGACTGTAAAATATTGAAATATTAAAGTGTAGCAAAGTAATCACAGTGTTTTTTCCATGCCGACTCTGATGAACGACCACTGACTAAGGCCGTAGGGGCGTAGACTATGGTATGGTCTATTAATACTGGATCTGATTGGCTAATCTCTGTCTCTGCTGCGGTCTAGCTAACAGTAAATTGGCCCCAGCAAACAGAAGCAGACTTCTCCAGAATGCACGCTCAAAATACCCTAGAATTAGGGGAGATAAGGGCCAAGCGGTTCCCCCTCCTTCGCCAAACATATGAGCTGTATATTTCCACACCAGCAGGACTGTCTGTTCAGTATGTGCTGTAAATGGGCTGTGAGTGGGGCCATGCAGGGGTGGGCTCCTGTGGGTCCACCCTGCTCAACCAACACATATAGTAAGTGTGTGGGCTGTTTGCTGTATGACCATGGCATGTGTACAGGAGCTTGAAGCAGCAGGAGAGGGTGGTGGGACAGTGTGTACTGTAGCTGCAGGAGCAGTTATGTGTCTTGTTTTCAAAATCCTCCTACATGTATAGTTTAGGGGTGTCTGTGTGTGTGTGTGTATGTGTGTGTACTGTATGTGTGTGTGTGTGTATGTGTGCATGTGTACTGCATGTTTGGGTGTCTGTGTGTGTGAACGTGTGTGTGTGTGTGTGTGTGTGTGAGAGACCAGAGCTGATTCTCTGACACGCCGGTGTTCAGGGTTGTGAGCGGTGGAGGAGAGTGATAGATGACTCACAGAGACACACGCAGGTCAGACTCCTTCTCCTCAGCGCTGAACAAACAGATGAGTCACACAGGACAGACAGGCAGGGCCGGGACAGACAGACAGACAGGCAGGGCCAGGACAGACAGACAGACAGGACCAGGACAGACAGTTAGGACCGTCGTAGTCTGACCACATATCACTCTCACCATCATCGACTATAGAGAGAGAAGTAAAAACTGAACATTGCATATTTTCTCCCCCAATTTCACGGGGTAAATGTTAGTCCAGTGTCTCTAAAATGACAAATTAGCTCTTCTTTTGTGAGATTGATCTTTTTTTTAAATTATATATAAATATAAAATGGAGGGTTGAGTAGTTCCCCTTGCTGTCTGTCGTTTCCTTGGTAGTAATGAGCTGTGATATTTGTCTGGGGGCCAACCTTATCTGAGGCTGGTTGTAGGTGTTTGTCTAGAGGCCTCTGGGTCCCAACCCCCCCCCCCCCCCCCCCCCACAGTGACTACTATGCAACCCAGGGGCAGGGAGGGAGAGCCACTATACGAGCAAAATAAAGACTCAGATAAGCGGAAGGTCGTCTGGAATTTTCCGCGAGTCCAAATCCTCTGTTCCGCTAACCTTGTAGAGTGGAAAAGAAGAGCACGGTGTTCTCAGGGCCGGGCGTGCAGCGGCCGTACGCACCTCTCACTCGTCTGTTTCCCTTTCGCTTTCTCAGCTTTCAGGGCTTTGTTCTGGTCTGGATGTCACACCGCTCTGCTTCATCATACAGTAGCCTCTCCATCACCGTGGGAACACTGTGGAGACTGGTGTATTAGCTGTTACTAGCTGTTAGCTGTTAACTGCTAATATTAGCTGTTACTAGCTGTATGAAAAAAGGTTGAAAAAAAGGCCTATATATACTATACTAAAATATATATATACTGTATGTATATTAATGAATATTATGAATATGTGATTCATACTAACACCTTTTATTCTTGACGTTAGGCCAATGTACTCTGGAATGCAAAATACAAAAAACAAAACAAAACGTGAAGACATTCACAGACATGTGAAAAAATAACAGTCGCTTGTTCTGGGACTTTGTTGCATATGAAGTATGTGGTTTTCCTCTCTGTAACTATTTAGCTGTATTTTTCGTAATGTGTGTGTGTGTGTGTGTGTGTGTGTGTGTGTGTGTGTGTGTGTGTGTGTGTGTGTGTGTGTGTGTGTGCGCGCAAGAGAGAGAGAGAGAGGCTATCTGCAGTAAACCACAGCCATTTGCATTGCAGGAAGTGTAGCATCCGTGCATAGAGGGACAGCCCCTAGACAGAGATCATCAACACACACACACACACACACATATACACACACACACACACACACACACACACACACACACCGGTGGTGTGGACATGACATAACACTACCTCCTGATGGTGTAATGTCAGGTTAGAGAGATGAAAGGCACAGAGAAGCGATGGTAAAAAGGTTGAGGTGGTGGGTGACAATGGCAACAATGTGTCAGTCTTAATATTTCTTGTAAATATGGTAACACATGATAAGCTGCTGAAGCGAACATTGATAATACACCCTGTTGAACAGCATTTAAAGGTTTAAGTGATTCAACCCTCATACTCAACTGTAAAATATACAGTTCAGAAGGTGTCTTTATGCGACTGTAGACGTAATATCAAACCATGTTCGGTCTTCCAATAATTTCGTATTACATTTCCAATCTGCTTATTGCGGGATATGCCTATCATTCACAGATCAAGACTTTATGGAGCCTTTTAGATGAAATATTACCAATAAAGGAGGAAACATCAGCAAAAAACGCAGCCATACATTGGCAACACACCGCCGTTCTCCATGCCAGCATCAATAATTTACCTCCGAGCTCATAACTATTTTTTATTTATTTTTATTCATAATCGAGGCCAACCAATGTTTTCTGCAGCCGTTAAAATGTAGAGCAATTTTTAAACAATAAAAGGAGTGTTCCATTAAGCTTTTAACTGCTTCCCCCTCTTTTTTCTACCCCTGCCCCCCCAAAACATCTTCCGATGCAGGCAGGGTACTATAAAAGAGCGACCCGTTGGTAATCTGTGCCTGCTGGCCCACAGTGAGGTTGGCGTTATTTAGAGCAGCTAACTCCCTATGTGCTGCTAGCTGCTAGGTGTGTAAGTCTAAAAAAAAAACAAAAAAACACCTTCTGTGGAAAATGTGGTGAGACAGAGAGTGGTAGCCTGTTGTGCACTCAGCTTTATATAACTGTGGTCGCTAGAGGAAGAGGGTCTTGGTGAGGTGCACCTGCCTCTGTGTGTGTGTGTGTGTGTGTGTGTGTGTGTGTGTGTGTGTGTGTGTGTGCATGTGTGTGTTTCTAACTCACTACATATATCTTAGATGGATACGTTTGTGTGTGATTGGAGGGGTGTCAGGGTGTTATTTTGGGCCTGTGAGGCCAGTTGTGTGTGTGTGTGTGTGTGTGTGTGTGTGTGACTGAGGCCTCCTAGACCAGGGGTGTGTCTGTGTGAGGCCTCCTAGACCAGGGGTGTGTCTGTGTGAGGCCTCCTAGACCAGGGGGGTGTGTGAGGACTCCTAGACCAGGGGTGTGTGTGTGAGGACTCCTAGACCAGGGGTGTGTGTGTGACTGGGGTCTAGACCAGGGGTGTGTGTGTGTGTGTGTGTGTGTGTTTGTGTGTCCTAGACCAGTGGTGTGTGTATGTCGTAGACCAGGGCTGTGTGTGTGTGTGAGGCCTCCTAGACCAGGGGTGTGTGTTTTTGTGTGTGTGTCCTAGACCAGGGGTGTGTGTGTGTCTGGGGCCTCCTAGACCAGGGGTGTGTGTGTGTGTGTGTGTGTGTGTGTGTGAGGCCTAGGCCAAGGGTGTGTGTGACTGAGGCCTCCTAGACCAGGGGTGTGTGTGTCTGGGGCCCGTGTCGGGGCACCGGAGAGCTGGGATTGGTTTGGAGCCAGCAGTAGGATTGGCTGACCTCACCCCGGGGTGGGGTGCACTCTGCTGGGCTTCAGAGCCCCAGAGAGGCCCTGGTGTGACAGGGAGGGAGCAGCGCTGGCTGAGGGGCTTTATGCACAGTGAAGTGTAACGTGAGCAGAGTTATTCTCAGCTACTCCGTTTACAGGAGCTGAAGGACAGGCAGAGAGCTCACCTTCAAGTGCTCCCCTGTACTGTCCAGATGCAAGGATGTACACACACACTTACACGCAGGCGCAGTACCGGCGCATGCGCGCGTTCCTACGCACACACAAACACACTTACGGTACACACATACGCACACACGCGTTAACACACAAACACACACACACACACAAACACACACACACACACACAAACACTAAAACAAACACACACACACACAGACATGCATAAACCCGCATGCCCACACACATTTTGGCTTTAAAAATTAGTAACCTGGTTTATTTATTTATTTATTTTGCTGATTATGGCAGACAACATTTTGATGAGATAGCTTTTTATCTGTTTTGGGTTCCCCTTTTGCTACATAAATGTTTTCATAAATATCATAAACTCAGAGAAGGGTGACGCGAGATAACTGTTTGTTATTCACATTCTATGAATTAAATATGGTAGTATTTATGGTAGTAATGTGAATTGTATGCTATTATGTTCTACATGAAGCCGTGAGTGTACAGTAGGAGGGAGAGGGAGAGGGAGAGGGGTGTAGGAAGGAGAGGTTGCCCTCTTAGACCTCTCAGCCTCGGCAAGCAGTGGCTTGTTCAACGACCCCGCTCCAATTCTCATTTGTTTTGCGATAGCGCTTAATAAATATTGATTTACTATTTTAATTACATGCTAATCTCAAAACACATAGGTGCTGGCTTTACGGCTCTCTCAAGTCATATGGCACATTTCCTCTTTGCAAATATTTATTGATGGTGGGGTCCAGAGAGAACCATAAAAGTGAATAGTGATCATTAAACAGACAGTAGCTGTCTACAATATCAGCACAAGTGTCAATATCAGCAGAGACAGTGGACAACCCTACCAATCAATTGCCGTATAATTGCACTCCTCTTTAAGAGCTTTGTAAATCAAGACGGAAG
This sequence comes from Nansenia antarctica, assembly GCF_963989245.1. Lineage (NCBI taxonomy): Eukaryota > Metazoa > Chordata > Actinopteri > Argentiniformes > Microstomatidae > Nansenia > Nansenia antarctica. The sequence continues at coordinate 73,101,137 of NC_137674.1, forward strand.
ATAAAACTGCTCAGAAGTTGTAACAATGAAATTGTTATTATGATAAATTGTGAGTTATGCTTTATGCAGTGTGCAGGGAAGTTCATCACATTAAATTAGAAATGTGATTTAGATGGCGTGTGAGTAATAGATTTCGACTGAGAGAAATAATCAGGATCTGCTGTCCCTGTTTAGTTTTGATCAAATGTAACATTTAATCTATTTAAAATAATGAATGAAAAATGAAATGACATAGCAAAAACAAGTGTGAAATAAATTGTGATGGGGGGCAATTCTGTTTATTTTGTTTATGTATTTTGATTTATTCATTCACTCTTTTTCTCGCTCTCTCCCTCACTTTCCCTCTCTCATTTCTTCCCCTTTTCCTAATCCTTCCATCACTGAGATATATTGAAAGTGAGACTGCATTAAGGTGATTAGAAAGCTGAAATATTCAGGGAGAAGCTTGCCTTTTTCAAAGGGAAAAAAGCCATGAGTGAGTTACGGTAAACAACTTATTATTCATATCTACAGAGCATAATTTGCACTAAACAAAATGGACAGTGTATACAGCACTTACTGTAGATACCTCTGTGTGTGCGTGTGTGTGTGTGTGTGTGTGCGCACATGTGCGTGTTAGTGTGAGAGTGTGTATGTGTGTGGACTTGTATGGGGTATGTGTGTGTTTGTGCGTGTGCGTGTGTTTGTGTGTGTGTGTGTGTGTGTGCGTGTGTGTGTGTGTGTGTGTGTGTGTGTGTGTGTGTGTGTGTGTGTGTGTGTGTGCCGGCCTGCGTGCATGCATGCGTGTTAGTGTGAGGGTGTGTATGTGTGTGTCTGTGTGTGTGTGTGCGTGTGTGTGTGTGTGTGTTTGGGAATAATCCATGCCGTGTGCAAGGTTTGCATGGTTTGTTCCTCAGATCAAGGTTGCTGGTTTAATTGAGCCTCTACTGGACCCGGAGCTGAGAGAGCAGAGAGAGGAGCATCGATTAGCAATGAAATGGTCCCAATATGGGCCGGTCGATGAGGCTTTGTGAGCACAGCTCCCTCAGGACTTTGATTTCTCCCTCAAACAACAACCCCGGCTCTCCGGCCTTCAAAGGGAAACGGCCATCTTTGTTGTAGTCGTCGTAGCTGCTGTTGTTGTTGTTGTTTCTCCCGTGTTTGAGCGATGTCACCCGGGGTCGATGTTATCCATGTCCATAAACATTCTCCCACACCGGGATCAGCCCAGGAAACACAGCTCCGGCCCACGGCAAACACAAGCCGATCACGGTCAATCCCCCCCCCCCCGCCGTGACGACCGACGATGTTAGCTCACATCGCTTAGAGACGCCCTCGGACACCGGCTCGGATGAACGGTCGTATATCTCAAATGCCTCTCGTTGTTCTGAGTGTCTGTGCGCCGCTTTGAGTGTTGTCACGCGGTGTCGCGTTCCACGGAAACCTCCCTGTCCCCTAGAGCGTCGACCCAGGCTACACCCCTGTCCTGTCCTGTCCCAGGCTGGGCCTGGACGCGGGAGAGGATCTGTTGGCGTGGTAGCGTCAGATCAGCGGTGTTAGCGAGGAGGCTAACCGTCTAACCATTTCAGCTAATTGCCTCATTAATGATTCACCGGCGTGAGCTCCTGCTCCTGCACTTCGCTGTGGGGAGCAAATTGTTCTGATTGGTTTGCCTCTGTCAATTATTAATGAGCCTAGCGAGCTCAAGTGCTAACACCTGGCTTTGGAGGCTCGGAGTGGCCCAGAGTTCCCATCACAATCTCTGTTATCCACACTGGGAGGTGTTCTAGATACACACCAACCCCCCCCCTCACATCTCAGTGCTGTGTTTATGTTCTCTGGGAGTGGATTTGTCTGTCTCTCGCCCTCGAGGCATCAGCTGTGATCTGTAGTTTGTGTGGATGCTCTGAGCCGTACGGCCCGCCACCGGACCACAGGGAGGGGTGTGAAGGGGGGGGGGGGGGGCTAGGTACTAGGACACAGCAGAAGGACTGGGCTTGTTCTTGGCCGTGGAATGTGATGGAATGTAAAGCAGGCACCATATCCTCACAGGAAGACCTGCCAGGGACACAGCTGTGTGTGTGTGTGTGTGTGTGTGTGTGTGTCTGTGTCTGTGTCTGTGTCTGTGTCTGTGCGTGTGTGTGTGTGTGTGTGTGTGTGTGTATGTGTGTGTGTGTGTGTGTGTGTGTGTGTGTGTGTATGTGTGTGTGTGTGCGCCAGGGCAAGAGAACAGAACATAGACATACTGTACTGACCCTCCCCTTCATCCACCTGTGTTTTGGGCCTCAGTTGGCAAGAGACAGAGACGCATTGTTTGTAAACACTCTCTTATGACTCTCTTATGACTCTCTTACGACTCTCTTATGACTCTCATATGACTCTCTTATGACTCTCTTATGACTCTCTTATTACTCTCTTATGACTCTCTTATGACACTCATATGACTCTCATAAGACTCTCTTATTACTCTCTTATGGTTCTCTTATGATAACTCATAATAACATAAATTAGTTACAGGTAGTATGCTGTACATAGTCTTCTGTTATCATATTTGAGGTAATGGTGCCGATAGTAATTATGACCCTAGCATTATGAGAGCAAGTAAAAAATAGCCTAAAATATCAAACATGGTAGCCAGGACCCCACATCGTTATGGGGTTTTCCTAACTAATACAGGAAATGTACGACCTCGTGATTTTAGCTAAGAGGTTTGTTTTGATCGTTCGCTAGTTTGGCATGTGTGTTATGTGCGGTGCTGGTAACTACTAGCGTATGTTTAGCGGAATGATGTATAATATATCTACCCTGCTCGCTGCTCCTTACAGTGGGGTCAGAAATAGGATCTCCAGTGCCAGACGGAGACAGTCTCCCTGTCTAACGGCCCACCCACACAAGCTTTAGTCAGGCTCCGTGAATCATCCCACCCCAACCGCTCTACGTCTACCTGGGGGGTCAGACATTTGACATTTTCAAGTGTTTTTTTTCTGAGGAAAACATCAACCCAAAAACAAACAGTGACAAACAGCCTCTCGCAGCAGTGGTGGCGTCAGGAAAAATGAAAGGGTGAGATGAAGCGAACAACGTGTGTGTGTGTGTGTGTATGTGTGTGTGTGTGTGTCGCGTCCTAGCCTCCGACAACGCGACCGTTTACGGTGTGTTCGTAACCCCTCCGTCACGGATCACGTGAAACAAAAAGAAAATTGATTATTCCCGTAGTTTTTTCTTGATTCATTATATTTATTTAGTGCTTTTCCGGGGCTCAAAGACGCTGACAATATGGGAAAAACTGAAAACACAGAAACCACAAGAAACAGATAACATGAGCACATAGAACCCAGAGTTAACGAACAGGCACAGGGAACAATTAACACAGGAATGTCCAGGGGGGAGGGGGGTGGCAGGGTTAGGGGAGATGGTTGTATGCATGGGAGAACCGGTAGTATCTTTTCATATAGGATCACGGTGCACAAGAGAGAGAGAGAGAGAGAGAACGAGGGGTGTGTGTTTAATACGGAGGGACGGTGGAGCCGCAGAGACTCATACTGCTGGTGAGCAGTGGCCTGTTCTCTCTCTGGCCTTAATTGAAGCTGATTAAAGAGTCACCCCTCTGCCCCTACCCCCCCCCCCCACACACACACACACACACACACACACACTCACGTGCGCGGGCGCCGCTGTCGCTCTGCATCTCGCCGAGGCGGGCCGGCCCCCACGTACTCACACGGTGGTCACTGTGGGTCTTTGTTGTTTTTTTTACATCAGGCACCAGGGGAGGGGCAGAACAACCATGAACAACTCTGACTCATCCCTCATTGCGGTCGGTCCCCTCCCTTGTTGGGGGGAGGACAAGACCCAGTGTCTCTGGAGGTTACGGTGGGGGTCCTGACGATGTGGACCTCCCTGGTACATGGGTGGGTGGCTGTGTGGGTTGTGTGTGTGTGTGTGTCTTGTGTGTGTGTGTGTGTGTGTGTGTGCCTGCCTGAGCTGAAAAGGGGGCCGTAGATTGGAGGATTGACTCACACTTTTTTAATGACCTCTTCGCTTTCTCTCTCTCTCTCTCTCTCTCTCTCTCTCTCTCTCTCTCTCTCTCTCTCTCTCTCTCTCTCTCTCTCTCTCCCTCTCTCTCTTTCTCTCTCTCTCTCTCTCTTTCTCTGTCTGTCTCTCTCTGTCTCTACAGATAACCTGGCAACTGAATGCTGATGACCGAAGAGAGACCGACCGATGGCACGAGGACCCCCCCCTCAAAGCACAACATTAGAGATGACTTCACTGACGAAGACAAAAACTGAAGAAAAGACGCCCCAAGACCCCCCCCCCCCCGAAATTGGAATCCTGCGGAGAAATTCTTCAGAGCCTCTTCCTCCTCCTCCGACACCCCCTTGTCCTCTATTTTACCTCCAGCTTTTTTCTAAGAAACACAACGAACAAAAAAATAAATAAAAACAAACAAAAAGAACAAGAAAACTGACTCGACATCAAGAGATGATTGACAGCATCAGAATAATATATTGGGGGGGGGGGGGGGGCGGCGACGGGACTATTTTCTCTTTAGGGGAAAAACATTGATGCATGTTACTGTAAGTAGTTCATCTAAAACATACCCTCTTCCCAAATACCGAAGCCTCGTGAAGACGTCTTCCCCTCGTCCCTTGTCTAACCCCCCCCCCCTCCCCCATTTATGACTGGGGATTAAATACCCAAGCATCTGAGATCCTCCCTCTGAAAATTACTCTACCCCCAACCCCCCCCCCCCCCCCCCAACAAACACCTCAGAGGCCACTGTAACTACCATTGACTATATGTTCCTCGTTTTAGAGAACTGCCTGTAACATTTTGGATCTAGTTGGACTGTAAGACATTAACGTGTATACTCTTTGCATAATGGACCCCGTCTTCCTCTACGATATCTCAACCCGTTGTACATAGACGTGAGTGATGTACTAAAGCATGGAGCTGACTATAGTGTATTCCTTGATACCCTGGTAGATCGCAAACAGTTCATAATTGTGAATAGACACATATTTTTATCCCTAGCTTTACCAGTCAGTAGAAGCTTACTGTATACCATGTAGGGCATTTTGATGATCTGTATATTTGACTAAAAGCAGAGATGTCAGTTATAGCTCATGTTCTTATTGTTTTGAGTACTTCCAAAAACACGATGGCAGCCATTTTCTTTCTGAAGAGTCGAGACTCCCCGACTGGAACTGCCGCTGAGTGAGGTAGTCGTGTCGATAGAACAAAAGGGGGATGGTTAAGTCCATCTCAAACTGACATGGAAAACAAGGAGACCTACTAATAGTGTTGTTAGGAACCAGTACGGGAGATAGAAAGGGGGGACAGGATAGAGAGACGGACCGTGTCCGTGTGACCTCCCCTCTCCTCTATCCTCACCTAACCCTCTCGATTGCTCCCTGATCCCAACGGAGAGAGGGATCCAGCCCACACAATCCTTTTTTTATTTTCAATATTTTCTTTCTTTTCTTTTCCCCCTATTGTAATGACTTGTAATGAATGATCCTTTGGATATCTGTCCTTCCTGAGCTGTGGTTACCTGCCCTCAGCCAAGGCAGCTGCCTCTCTCTCTCTCCCTCCCTCCCTCCCTCTCACACAGCGTTGTGCACTGGGGGTGGAGAAACAGGACGGCATCCCCCTCAAACTCTTGGAGACATGGAAGACCCTCTCTCAAACTGTCTTCTGTGGGCTATAAGATAGAGACATGACACCAGACGGACACACGGACAGACACACGGACTCCAGCGGTCCTGGCTGGGTGGATACTGTGCATGGATTGTGCCAGACACACACGCAACCTGTAACTTGTATCTTCATTCTCTTGCATCCTCTACCTCTCTGCTGTGTGTGTGTGTGTGTGTGTGTGTGTGTGTGTGTGTACATCCAAGAGACCCTGACTATTCAACGACTACAATACCCCCTTCGCCTGCTACCACAATCCTCCACGATCCTTCATCCCTCTCGCCCATATCCCCTGGGCCTTGAGAGGGGAGCGTCGCTCCGTGTGTATGTGTGTGTGTAAAGCGTAACGCTATGGATGGATGCACATGGCAACCAGGGAAAACAAAACAAACAAAGACATGCACACACGCACACAGACACACACACAGACAGACAGACACACACACACACACAGACACACACACACACACACACACAGACACACACACACACACACACACAGTGAAAGACGCGATGTTTGTTGACATGCCGGTGTATATATGTGTATGTATATTCATTAAGTATAGAAACCTCAGCCATTGCCCTGCATGTTGACATGAAGATGTGAACATGGAACGTGATCATAATACATAACAGAAGCCCATTGGTTCAGACAGAGGAAGGAATCCTCTCTCTCTCTCTCTCTCAACCAATGGCAGCACTGCATCCTCTCTGACCTCCCTCTTAGTGAACCTACTGTAGTACTGTACTACGTTCCCTCAATTACAGAAACGAACACGCGAATGCAATACTGTTACTTTTACCTCTCCTTATCCTACGGTAAAAAAGAAAAAAAGAAAAAAAAAGCCAAACCTCAGCAAAACTGAGCAGAACTAAATGGGGTCCCGAGCGCCGAAGGAACCGCTGTCCTTTGATGTCAAACGGAACCTGAACTGAGAGAGAACGAGGGTTGGGGGGATGTGTGGGGTGGGGGGGGTTGGGTGCAGAGGAGGAGGAGGAGGAGGAGGGGTGGGGGGGGGGGTGGGGGGTAAGGGAGGGGGGGGGGAATGAGGGAAGGGAGGGGGCGAACTGGGGCGCTCCAATTAAGTGGCAGCACACAAAGTGGCGCGGGGCGCCCTGCCAGGAACTGTCTATTCATCCCATGTCAAAGGGATTTACACATCTCAATGAGTCAACAGCCCTGCCAGGCCTCAGAGAGCAGGGGACGGAGAGCAGAGGAGGAGAGGAGAGGAGGAGAGGAGAGGGAGAGAGAGAGAGAGAGAGAGAGAGAGAGAGAGAGGGAGGAAAGAGGAGGCGAGAGGATTATAAGGGTGGAGAGGACAGCGCTAAAAAGAGAAAGGGGAGCAAACAGTGTGACAAGGTTGAAGTGAGAGAGGGATGGAGGTGAGAGAGGGATGGAGGTGAGAGAGGGATGGAAATGAAAGAGGGATGGACGTGAGAGAGGGATGGACATGAAAGGGAGGGGTGGAGACCTCCGGCGACATGACTCCCTTCAGCTAGAACTGAACACAGGCCAAAATATACACTTCTCTCTACCCCCCCCTCCCCCCCTCCCAATATCTCTGACCCTCAGTGACTCCTTCACCTCCGCCTATGGCCCTCTGTAGTGACCTCACATCCTGCGTGGGCTTGACTTTAGTGCTAACAAGCGTTATAGCCCTAAGCTCAAACAGATGTGGGGAGCTAGCTAGCGAGCTGGTGGGTTGAATACCTGTTGCCCTTCCACCCCAGCGATCCCTTTCTCCCTCCCCGCTGCAGCTGCACCTTCGCTGGGCACGGCTCCCCGAGCAGCCAGCCTCTTCAAAGAGAGGACCACCTCCACAAAACCTGGCCCAGGGAACAATGGTGGTGGAGGGGGGAGGGGGGAGGTTGAGGGGAACGACGTTAGTCACTTCACGCGTCATCGCTTTGGATATACGTTGATGGTGAATCAGGGAGTTTTTTGTTGTTGTTGTTTTGCCTTGATGATGATGATGATGATAGGAATGTTGCTGTTTAGAGAGAGAGAGGGAGAGAGACCGAGAGAGAGAGAGAAATCAATTCAGCCTTTTGTTTCGTCATGAAATAGCACAGAGGCCGAGGAAATCACTTAGAGTGGTTAACTCTTTACGAAGAACGGAACATTTTTGAGAGAGAAGGAAAGAGAGAAGACAGGACGTTCAGGAGAGGACAGAGGAAGAGAGGTCGGGGGTGGAGAGGGGGGGGAGAGGGACTGTAACCAGGGTCAGGGAAGGGAGAATCGTCCACATTATGGGGAAAAAATGACTTCTTTTTTTCCCTAGTTTATGTAGCTGATTTGGAACAGAGCAGTGGAAGCTAGTTGTCTTCTGATGTGTTGAATTAGCTCCGCACACACACACACACACACACCGACACACCTACACCTACACACACACACACACACACACACACATACACACACGCAGCAACACAACTTCAAAAAGAGGCAGGCAGGCAGCACCACTACCTGGCTCTGCAGTGATAAGTTCATGCAGATCTGCGAGGCAGAGACATATTAAAGGATGAAGCCGTCAGTCACACCCGAGGCGTGCCTGTCGCAGGCCCGAGGAGACGACTCGTTGAGCGACTGTTGATCCTCTCGGAGTTTGAAGCTCTTCGCTTTCTTCAAAATGAAACAAAACCGTTTTTCTATGAGGGGATGAAAGGCTGTTAATGTGATAGAATCTTTCTCTCTCTCTCTCTCTTTCTCCCTCTCTCTCTTTCTCTCTCTCCTTCTTTCTCTCTCTCTCTCTCTCGCTCTCTCTATTTCCATCTTTCTCTTTCTCTCTCTCTCTCTCTCTCTCTCTCTCTCTCTCTCTCTCTCTCTCTCTCTCTCTCTCTCTCTCTCTCTCTCTCTCTCTCTTTTGTTTTGTAATAACAGAGGCAGTGTGTTTCTCTGTCAGATGAACTGGAAGGCATGTGAGGTTTTATCCGTGAATAACATTGACCGTGACCTTACTCAGAAGCGTAGAAGTGCTATACACGGGTCACGGTGGCCATGCACACACACACACACACACACACACACACAAAAACACGAACACACATACAAGTGCACACACATACACACACACACACACACACACACACACACACACATGCTAATCTAAACAACAGGGCTGTATGTAAACAGATCCTCGACATAATGGGATTGTTCAGTGTGCAAACAATAAGCTGTTAGCGTAATCACAGGTCAAAGATATATTACCCAGAGGGCCACACTGGAGGTATATTAACATGATGGATATGCAGGGGGAGGACAGAAGAAGAGGGGGGGGGGAGGGGAATAAAGTGCTGTCCTGGTTCAGATTTACCCTCTTCTACCGACCCCCCTCCCCCCTCTCTCTCCTCCCTCACTCCTCCCTCACATCCGCAGACCTCACATTTAATCAGGCCGCCCCTCCTCCCCCCCCTCTCCTTGTCTTGTCACTGCTCTCCACTCTTTCTCTCTCGCTCTCATCTCGTCTTCCCCCTGTCTCCTCCCTCTCTATGCACCCTGTCTCTTCCCCTCTTCCCTCTCCTCTCTCCTCTCCTCTCTCCCTCGTCCCTCTCTCCGCTCCCAGACGGATGCAAGCTGTTGAGGTGGAGCCCTCCATCAATCTCCCTGGGAGAGCGTGAGAGAGGAGAGAGAGAGAGAGAGAGAGAGAGAGAGAGAGAGAGAGAGAGGAGGAGAGAGGGAAGAGAGAGGGAGGAGAGAGGAGTGAGCAGGGGTGGAAATGGCTCCCAGAATCTTGTTTTTGGATTAAGCAAAGAGGGGTCTGGGTAATATACAGCCCTCAAGCTGTTTGGACAACTATCTGTCAGCCCTGTACACTGGCATGCAAACGAGAGAGAGAGAGAGAGAGAGAGAGAGAGAGAGAGAGAGAGAGAGAGAGAGAGAGAGAGAGAGAGACAGAGAGAGACAGAGAGAGAGAGAGAGAGACAGAGAGAGACAGAGAGAGAGAGAGAGAGAGAGAGAGAGAGAGAGAGAGAGAGAGACAGAGAGAGGAAGTAAACAACCTCTGTCAGTGGAAGAGGGGGAGAAAGAGAGAGAACTTGGTAGAGGGAGGGAGGGAGGGAGGCAGGGAGGGAGGGTATGTCTCCTCTCATTAGATGCATCTGCATCCCCCTTGTGTCTCCCAGCAGAGTTAGACTCACCAACAGGAGAGTAATCCATCGTCTCTTAAGATAAATACGTGTGTACCTTTTGGCCTTATAGGTCTGATGGCTTATTAACTTAAGGCCTGGCCGTGTTTGTTTATCACCTGGCTCCTTCTACCACGGTGGTTAATAAGTCTGTGGCCGTTCCAGGGCCTCGACAGTTCATTACTGTCATCACTAGCTGGTTAATGGGTGTGTGTAGGCCCCGGGCCCACCGGAGCACGTGCACATCGGGGATATGTGGCCGAGCAAACACACAGACACAGAGAGAGAGAGAGAGAGAGAGAGAGAGAGAGAGAGAGAGAGAGAGAGAGAGAGAGAGAGAGAGAGAACACTGAGGAGAAAAACAGGTTGTAAGAGAGACGTTTAGCAAATGCCAGTGATGTAATAGACCAGTCACCATGCCCCCGCTGCAGATCTTTGGGGGGCTTAGGAGAAGCCCTAAGGCCTTAGAGCAGCCGGCTTTGCAGGGGGACTAAGGTCACAGACTCAGGGGGCCACGGAGGTCACAGACTCAAGGGGGCACTGAGGTCAGACCCCTGCTAATTCTGTTTCCAAACATCCAGTAGGAGGTGGGGATACAGTTGATATCAACATGTCACACTTCCACACCCACACACACACACATGCAGTCCGACACACTCTGACGCACACACACACACACACACACACACAGTGATGTGCATACTGTACAACCCAATAATTGTACAGTATGTGCGCTTGTGTACGTGTACCGGCATGTGTGTGTGTGTGTGTGTGAAAAGCGTGTGTGTTTTGGTTGGCGCTGTGATGATTAGTGACCTGAGGCCAGACAAGGTTTTGTGGAGTGAGGTCAGAGGTCACAGGATTACAGTAAAGCCCAGTGCCCTATGACCTGAGAACAGAGCGGCAGGGGGTTTAGACCAGAGCTAATGACCGGAGGGGAATGATCTGTGAGATAAAGCTCCTATACGGTACCCCATCTTGGCGGGGGGCTGTGGGGGGGGGGGGGGGAGGGGGAAGAGAGAAGCCCCTCACAAGATGCGATCGGCTCCCAAGAAGATTTGGGGGCGCTGGAAAGAACCGGATTAGCCGCAAGGCCTAAAGCGGAGTAATTGGCCCGGGTTGACCCCCCCATGTAATAGCGTAACCATAACAATGCCATACTGTATCTCTCGACTCTGATTGGCCTAGATAGTGAGGATCCTCGTGTGTGTTTTTTTCCAGAAAGTTTCAGCGTCAGGGTGAAGCCTGATCTGTCGTGTGAAGCTGTGTAAAAGTGTTGTCGGTAAACACGTAAAAAAAAAAAAAACGAACCTGGCCGAGGTTGTTATAGGGGAGGGAACTTCGAGAAAACCTGATTTCCCGTTACAGAAATAAATAAATTGTGGAATAATAAATCGCCCAGAGACAATGGACAGGTGGCATTTCAGGCTGTGCCGTTTAGTCGTGCAGTCTGCCTTCTGACAGCTTGATTTAGTTTCTTGCACTCGAGCCAAAAAAAAGGAGAGAAAGAGAGAGAGAGAGAGAAAAGGATGGAAAGGGGGGGGTGTATAGACAGAAAAATCCTAACTAGATCTCTGTTTGTCAGGAAACACACATGAATAAAGAGGGCCTCATGCTATGACTCATCACTGACTGTGCCCCTGGATCAGTTCAATCGGGCGGAAAAGGGCATTTCACCCTCTTTTACATCCCGTTGGGCCCTGGTGCTCGTCAGACTCAGGGTCAGGTGCGTGGAGCGGTCACAGACAACAGAAGGGATTGAGTCACCCCCCCCCCTCCTCCATCAGCGCCACCTGTGCCACCCCCCTGCCCCCCCCCGACTCATCTCGGAGAGGGGAAAGCGGATCAGGGTACAAAGAGGGGAGAGGGGCCGGGGAAATGGGTTGGGGGTGAACGTGGGGGTTGGAGTGATCGAGAGTAGGGATTGGGACTGAGGGGACATTGATGGGGGTTCAAGTGGAGGTTAGTAGTCCTAGAGAAGGGGTGGGGACAGGGGGACATTGGTGGGGGTTCACATGGAGGTTAGGGGTCCTAGTGGAGGGTTTGGGACCGGGGGACATGTGGGACCCTCAAACGAGAGGCCGGCTCGTAATCTCCTCTGTATTAGCGCGGTGAAACGTAGTCAGGGTTCTGGAAAAGTCCCCCTCCCCCCCACACCCCCTTTTCAAGGCTCCCTGGTGATCAGAGAGAGCGCTGGCACAGCAGGGGGACAGGATAACCATATGCGTACGCTCACGGTGTTTCCACATGCAAATCAGTCACTACTCCACTAACATGATATCCTAGCGACGCCCCCAGGAAAAAACACACACGATCACCAATACAAACGTGAGGTTCGTTTCCCGCTACCTTAGCAAGAGAAGCCGCCTCGCTACCATGTCCTGTGAGGTAGCCCTGTACTCCGCCCTGTCGTCAGTCGTAATGATAGCTCCGGGGTAATCATTTACCTCCCGGTTTTCTTAGCGCGGTGCTAATCTTGAGGTCAATCGGTGATTTTGTGTTTTTTTTTTATCGGATCCTTTATAAAGTAGTGTCTCGCCCGAGGACAATTAAGAGTTTACAGCTCCTGGCTCAACCTGTCTCAGAAACACCTCCTATTGGCTGCCACAGGTTCATTTGAGCCGCCCCCTCCCCCCCCGCCCCCATTTCAATTTTACTGTTGTAAACCCCTTCCTTATTTCCCACATGGGCCTCGATGGGCCAGGTTTGATTGTGCGAGGGGTGGCCTTTGGTTGGCTGCCGTAATCGTCAGCGGGGTCGTAAGCCCCGGCGATGGCTGCTAGGGTCTTATTGCCGTGGCGATCAGCCCCCTGCCACTTGGCCTGGGTGACCCCAGTCAGAGATAAGCTTTATGGGATAGCGCATTAACATGCTCGGCTGGCCACCCGGCTCATTTATCAAAGGCGGTGCAGTGAAATCAAGTGTTTATGGACCCCCAGTGAGAGGCTACTGCTGTTGATTGCCTATATTAGAGACGGAGGCTGTAAATGAGGTGCCCGTGGACAAGGGACCTTCGGTGGGCTGGAGATATGCATACACACGTGATTATATACCTGCTTGTTATTCTCCCTAACTGAGCAATATCTTTAATGACTGCAATACCCCCCGAGCATGTTAGCACCAATATCCCCCCGATTGGTTAGCTAGCACCCATCCCCACCCCTCTGTCCCCCAAACCCCCCCCCCCCCCCCTCTACCACCACCCCCCCGAACCAGAAGTGTCACGAGGAGGGTATATCCATGTCTTCCGTGTGGGACGCAAAAGTCACAAAACACTAAAGAAGTGGACATGCGGAAAGCCGGTGTCTGAAAGCTAGCAGATGTGTGTCCTTTGCCTCTCTGCTGTGTGTAGAGAACACACCTCCGCGTCCCCCTCCTTCAAGTCGACCTCGCGGGCCGAGACGGTTCCGACAGGGCGTCATGTTGTTTTGAAGTGGGCCTGTTTTGTTGACACATCTCGGTAGGGGAAGAGAGGCAGAGTCGCGCGCCCCGCTTACAGCCTGATCACTGGTGAAAGGCTCCGTCAATATGTCTGCCATGATGGATGGTGATGGCCGAGCGTCTTTTGTTTTTTTTTTTTACACAACAGGGGGGCCCCGAGTGTTTGTCGCTCGAGAGAGAGAGAGCGAGAGTGTGTGTGTGAGAGAGAGAGAGAGAGAGAGAGAGAGAGAGAGAGAGAGAGAGAGAGAGAGAGAGAGAGAGAGAGAGAGAGAGAGAGAGAGAGAGAGAGAGAGAGAGAGACAGCTTAATGTCCTTCACCAGGGCTGTGCATGTTCTCGCGTATTTGCTTTTCCCTTCACGGCACGGTTAACACTGTAAATTAACCTTTCCAAGCCCTCTGTGCTCAGAGACTGGTGCACAATGCAGGCAGAGAGAGGGGGGAGATAAAAAAAGAATGTTGTTATGCAATGATGCTATAGCGCTAGAGAGAGAGAGACAGAACACACACCCGAGGAGTGATCCTATACCTTTTTACACTGATATCAGAACAACAACAACAACAACGATACGTTTGTTCAGTCAAGCAACCATTCTCTTTTATGTGCATGTCGTGAGTACTCTGTAATCTGTATGAAGCTGCTCTTCTTTTCACCATGCTAGAAAATGTACATGAAACACATGAAAGAATATGTATTGTAGATCCCTCTCCTTTTAGCCAATATATGTAAATAGTGTGTAAATACCAAACAGCTATGCATGCTGATATACTAGCAATTCGTTCAGGTACTTTTGTAATCTCATAATGGCATGAACTGAAAAAAAAAAAAACTAAAGAAAATACATGAAAAAAACATGAAAAAAGAACAACAACAAAAACAAAGAAACTATAAAAATGGATTCGGTTTGTTAAAGAACTTCAAAAACTTGGGAAAAATAAATGTCTTTGCTTAATGTTTTCTTACTGATACTTAATGCATTAGCCTGCTGTTATCGCAGCGCTCTGCTCATGTTACCTGTTATCTGTTTTTATGTTTGTTAAGATAGGGTTGAGGCAAACATGGATCCCTCACTGGGTTGGGGGTGTGATCGGGTGAGAGGGGAGGGGGGAGGGTTGTGGCTGGTCTGGTGGGATGATCGGGAGAGAGGGGGGGAGGGGTGGGGAGGGTGGATGGAAGTCTCTGACCATACTCATTACAGTTTGTAGGTTCTTCGACGCCATTGCACGTTCATATGCATACTCTAACTAAACGATTAACATATCCTTAGTCGCTAATTCAGCCAATTAAAAAAAATGCCATGGCCAGACTGTGTAGATTGAAAGCAGCTAGTCGAGAAGGGGAGGCGTTGTTTCAGAGCCAGATCAGGCTTGTTGTTTGATTTATTTTACCAAAAAAAGAAATGTCACCAGCTTCAAAGAGTGCAGCTTTTAACCTTCGTTTCTAATACAAAAAAAAAAAAAACACAAAAGAAAACAACGAAGCTAAGAAGCTGGGCATAGCAACAACCTTTGATTCACTTGATTGATAAAGTGAGAGAAGAACGGGTTGATTATTTGCAAGGGAATGATTTATTTGAAAAGGTCTGTTTCATTGTTTCGGGGGGTGTGTGTGTGGGGGGGGGGGGGGTGTTGAGAAACAATGACTATCTAAACGTTAGATTTTGCCTCGACCCTAGTGACAAAAAAATGTGTCATGCTCCTGAATGGATGGGAGGGGAAGGAGGCTGGATGGGATGAGAATGCTTTTGTTTTCTAAGAGTGTTTATTTTCAACCATGTTAGAATCTGAATCCCATGTCGCTCATGGTAGATGGAAGTGTCTAATTTTTAACCTGTGCTAAAGATATTTTAAATTTAATAAATAATCGTTGTAACAAGAAAACTGCCTGTTGTGTTTCATATCTTCTTTCAAGATGAGGCCAGCTGACCCCTTGTCAGTGTGTGTGGGTGTGTGTGTGTGATGTGTGTGTGTGTATACGTATGTGTGTGTGTGACTGTGTATTTGTGGCGTGTGTGTGTGTGTGTATTTGTGGCGTTGTGTGTGTGTGCATGTGTGTGTGTGTGCATGTGTGTGTGTGTGTGTGTGTGTGTGTGTGCGTGTGTGTGCAGGTGCCATGACGATAGCTCATTAGGACTAGATAAACATTTTAGACGTCAGGCACCTTCAGCCCATCCTCCACTCAACATGACCACTCAACCAGGCAGGAGGGGCCACACAGACCCTTCTCCACACAAAGCTAACATATCTCTCTCTCTCTCTCTCCCTCTCTCTCTCTCTCTCTCCCTCTCTCTCTCTTTCTGTCTCTCTGTGTCTCTCTCTCTCTCTCTCTCTCTCTCTCTCTCTCTGACATAATTCATCCAATGAACACGTGTTTAGATGTATGGCAG